>NW_020173955.1:4454954-4461625 GCF_003031525.2 Neophocaena asiaeorientalis asiaeorientalis | reverse complement strand
TATATATATGTTTTTCCTATACATACATAACTATGATAAACTTTAATTTATAAATTAGGCACAATAAGAGATTAGCAGCAATAACTTATAATAAAATAAAGCAATTATAAAAATATACTGTAATAAAAGTTATGTGAATGTGGTCTCTTTCTCTCTCTGTATATCTTATATAGAAATCTAATGCCTTTTTTATCTTAACTAAGCATTTAACATGCGTTGTGGCCATAACTTTTGCAGTTTAAGGTGTAACAGCAAAATTAGCACAAATTTCTTCTTTTTATTGAATTACAACTAACATACAATATTACATTAGTTTCACCTGAAACTAAGCACTAATAGTGATTCAATATTTTTACACATTATGAAATGATCACCACAATAAATCTAGTTACCATCTGTCACCATACAAAATTGTTACAATATTACTAACTTCCCTATTCTGTACATTACATCCCCCTGACTTATTTCATAGCTGGAAGTTTATACCGTTTAACCCGTTTCACATATTTTGTTCATCTCCCCCACCCCTCTCTCCTCTGACAACCAGCAGTTTGTTCTCTGCCTCTGTGAGTCTATTTCTGTTTTGTTTTGCTCGTTCATTTGTTTTTCAGATTTCACACGTAAGTGAAATCATTTGTCTTTCTCTGACTTATTTCACTAAGCAAAATATCCTCCAGGTCCATCCATGTTGCTGCAAACAGCAAGATTTCATTCTTTTTTAATGGTTGAGTAATATTCCATTGTAGATATCCACTGTATCTTCTTTATTCATTCATCTGTTGATGGACACTTAGGTTGTTTCCATATCCTGGCTATTGTAAATAGTGCTGCAATGAACTTAGGGGTACATATATCTTTTCAAATCACTCTTTTTGTTTTCTTCAGATAAAAACCCAGAAGTAGAATTGCTAGATCATGTGGTAGTTCTATTTTTAATTTTTTGAGGAACTTCCATACTGTTTTCCTTGGGGGCCGCACCAATTTACATTCCCACCAACAGTGCACCAGAGTTCTGTTTTCTCCACATCCTCACCAACACTTGTTATTTGTTATTTTTTTGATAATACCCATTCTGACAGGTGTGAGGTGATATCTCACTGTGGCTTTGATTTGCATTTCCCTTATGATTAGTGATATCAAGCATCTTTTCATGTGCCTATTGACCATTTACATGTCTTCTTTAGCAATGCTTTTTCCTTCTTCACAATTTCACAGATGAAAGATTCATTTTTACCACAGATGTTAGCAATCTCAGTATACATTTTTTTTCCTTTCCTTAAGTCAAGAACTTTTAGCTGTTCACTTAAAGGAAACAAAATCTGAATTGCCAGCAACACTCTTCTTGAGCTCTGGGGCCATTATTAAGTAAAATAAGGGTTACCTGAACACTAGCACTGGGATACCACAACAGTCAATCTGGTAAGTGAGATGCTACTAAGTGACTAAAGGGCAGGATATGCTGGACAAAGGGATGATTCCTGTCCCCGGCAGAACAGAGATGGAGGGCATGAGATTTTATCATACCACTTAGTGTGTAATTTAATAATTATGAATTGTTTATTTCTGGAATTTTCCATTAATATTTTCAGACTATATTTGACCACAGGTAAATGAAACTGAGGAAGCTGAAACTGTGGATAGGCGGGGATGACTGTAATGTGAAATCTTAACTTTATATAAAGATTAGTTTAGCAATAGCTTTCATGAATATTCTCTTTGTTGCACATATAACATTACGTCTGCTAGTTTTTTCTTCTTATTTTATAAATGAGGACATTGAGGCCCCAGAAAAAGCAAAGTCACTTGCCCAAAGCCCAACAGTTAAAGTGAGGCAAAACCGTAAATTAACTATACTTTAATCTTAAAAAAAGAAACATCTAACCCCCACAAAAAAATTGTTTTAAAGTAAAGTGAGGCAAAACCAAAACCACCACTTCAGTCTTCTGATTACTGGTCCAGCTCTCTTTCAACTAAACCACAGAGTCTGATATAGTATCATGAGATCATAGTCTCTGAGGTCAGACTGCTTGGGTTCAAACTCAGTTCCCCCCTTATTAGCTAAATGACTTTGAACAAATTACTTACTCTCACTGTGCTTTAGATTTCTCCCCTCTAAAGGGGAAATAGTATAGTACCTATCTCAAAGGGTGATTTGAGAAATAAATAAAGCTTGAAAAGTGCTTAAAATTTTGCCTAGTACACAATAAGTGCTCATTAATTGTCAATGTTACAAATAAAGTGAAGAGGTTTATGATGGCTGCTATACGTATTGCTATCTCCCCACTCACACAGAAAACCACAAGCAATGCCATCTGCCCTCCCCATACCAGTTCTGCCTCTGACGGAGGCTTCATGGGCCACTGGGAACTTGAGCGGGTGTTAAAGGTTCTCAGACTTAGATTTGTGAAGGGTGCAAGGAGAGCTTATCTTATGGGTAACAGCATGAGTAAGAACCTGGAAGGGCAGTTTAAGGGGGTACATATTCATGACACAGTGAGGAAATCAAGCATCCAAGAAAGGGTGGGTCCTGAGAGGTCTCGGGACTGGGGAGAAATAAGTTAGTCCGTGGATGGAAACTTTCTCAGACTTCTCTTTTTCAGATGTTTCCACAGAAAACAGAAAGCTATGCTGCTTGCCCTTCTCCACTTTCTGTTCTGCTTCTCTTTTGGTGCCTTATGTAGAGCAGAGAGTCATTGTACATAAACACTGAGCCCACAAGAATCCATCTGAAATGGTCTCCCAATGAACTGAGTCCATCAGAAGTTACAGAAGCATCAAGGCGATCAGGGGCAGGAGCCACTCATCTTAACTTGAATTGACACCCATTATAATACCCTGTGTATTCTCCATCCCCACTCCCCAGATTGGTAGACAAAGAAAAATAGTATGTGAAAAAAATACTGGATGTAACTTCAATGAGAATAAGAAGATTCTGAATGATAGCAGACCCTCTTGTACTTAACTGACCCTACTATGAGCAGCTATTGAAGGATTTTCAGGATAATGAGCTATCTCATCTTCCATATGACAAGCTGTGGGCAGATTGCTCACACATTATAGTCTGGGAAAAAAAAAAAAAAACACCACAGATATCAATGGCCCCCATGACAACAACAGAAAAAAATCACACTGAGGATGAGGCTACTTCTTGAGCCAGGCGCTCTACCATCAGGGGTCTTGGGTTTCATGAATGCACAGCTAGGGTGGTATTGTCCCACCATCCACACCCTCCCAGGCCAGGAGTTGAGCTCCCAACATTTGTTACCTAGGCAAAATTCATCTTCAACAACTCCACCCCTTTTGGTAAGCTATACATCACCAGCAAGGAGCCCACCCAAACAACATCCTCCCCAGAAATGAGCCCAAAATGGCCATCCCTGATGTAATATTTATTTATGCCCTCATGGAAAATCATTTATGAAGCATCTTTTATGTGCTCAGTCAGCATTGAACAAGACAAATATATTCCATGCCCTCTCAAAGCTAGCATGGAAGACAGATGTTAAATTCACAAACCCAACAAAATATGGTAAGTGCTCTGGTCAGGGCAGTACAGGTTGCACTAGCAGGACCCAGAAGAGAGGTAGTGCCAGGAGTCAGGAACAGGTCAGGAAACATCTATGCTCAAACACCCAGAGCCTGGGGACATTTAGTACATGCTCACGTACACAGAGAGACACTCAGAAGCACACACATCATCCCTGAAAATCATAAGCCCTGTATTTCAGGGCCTCATGCAGGTCCTTAAGAAGAGAACTTGCTGGGCAGCGAAGTGAACAGGAAGCACCAGGATGAATACATTCTTTCACACCTGCCAGCAAGTTGCTGTGCGAACTTGTGTGAAATACTCAGTTTCTCTGAGTCTTAATCTCCTCCACTAGGAATCAAGGAATTAAGAAAGATGACCCCTTGTACAACAACTGTCTATAATTTAGGGCTTGGGAGAGGCAGTGGATGTCCCCTACCCCCAACCCTACCATGCCCCTCTCAACCCTCAATGCTCCTTCTAACTAGCCCTTTGTGGACAGTTCTCAACTTCACTTCTTTTTCTATATATTGGGGTATAGTTGCTTTATAATGCTGTATTAGTTTCTGCTGTACAACAAAGTGAACCAACTATATGTATACATATATCCCCTCCCTCCTGGACCTTCCTCCCACTGCCCCCCCACCTCATGCCACCCATCTGGATCATCACAGAACACCGAGCTGAGCTCCCTGTGCTATAAAACAGGTTTGCACTAGCTATCTATTTTACACCGGGTGCAGCATATATGTCAATCCTAATCTCCCAGTTCATCCCACCCACCCTTACCCTCCATGTCCACATGTCCATTTTCTACATCCGCATCTCTATTCCTGCCCTACAAATTGGTTCATCTGTACCACTCTTCTAGATTCAACATATAGGTGTTAATATACAATATTTTTCTCATTCTGACTTGCTTCACTCTGTGTGACAGACTCTGGGTCCATCCACATCTCTACAAATGACCCAATTTCACTCCTTTTTATAGCTGAGCAATCCATTGTATATATGTACCACATCTTCTTTACCCATTTGTCTGCTGATGGACATTTAGGTTGCTTCCATGTCCTGGCTATTGTAAATACTGCTGCAATGAATACTGGGGTATGTGTGTCTTTCTGAATTATGGTTTTCTCAGGGTATGTGCCCAGTAGTGGGATTGCTGGGTCATATGGTAATTCTATTTTTAGTTTTTTAAACAACCTCCATACTGTTCTCCATAGTGGCTGTATCAATTTACATTCTCACCAACAGTGCAGGAGGGCTCCCTTTTCTCCACACCCTCTCCAGCATTTATTGTTTGTAGATTTTTTGATGATGGCCATTCTGACTGGTGTGTGGTGATATCTCATTGTAGTTTTGATTTGCATTTCTCTCATAATTAGTGATGTTGAGCATCTTTTCATGTGCTTCTTGGCCACCTGTGTGTCTTCTTTGGAGAAATGTCTATTTAGGTCTTCTGCCCATTTTGTGATTGGGTTGTTTGTTTTTTTGATATTGAGCCACATGAGCTGTTTATATATTTTGGAGATTAATCCTTTGTCCATTGATTCATTTGCAAATATTTTCTTCCATTCTGAGGGTTGTCTTTTCACCTTGTTTATAGTTTCCTCTGCTGTGCAAAAGCTTGTAAGTTTCATTAGGTCCCATTTGTTTATTTTTGTTTTTATTTCCATTACTCAAGGAGGTGGGTCAAAAAAGATCTTGCTGTGATTTACGTCAGAGTGTTCTTCCTATGTTTTTCTCTAAGAGTTTTATAGTGTCTGGCCTTACACCTAGGTCTTTAATCCATTTTGAGTTTATTTTTGTGTACAGTGTTAGGCAGTGTTCTAATTTCATTCTTTTACATGTAGCTATCCTGTTTTCCCAGCACCACTTACTGAAGAGACTGTCTTTTCTCCATTGTATATCCTTGCCTCCTTTGTCATAGATTAGGTGACATAGGTGTCCATAGGTGCATGGGTTTATCTCTGGGCTTTCTATTCTACACCATCAATCTATATTTGTTCTTGTGCCAGTACCATACTGCCTTGACTACTGTAGCTTTGTAGTATAGTCTGAAGTCACAGAGCCTGAATCCTCCAGATACATTTTTCTTTCTCAAGATTGCTTTGGCTATTCAGGGTCTTTTGTGTTTCCATACAAGATGTAAAATTTTTTGCTCTAAGTCTATGAAAACTGCCATTGGTAATTTGATAGGGATTGCATTGAATCTGTAGATTGCTTTGGGTAGTATAGTCATTTTCACAATATTGATTCTTCCAATCCAAGAACATGGTATATCTCTCCATCTGTTTGGGTCATCTTTGATTTCTTTCACAGTGTTTTATAGTTTTCTGAGAACGGGTCTTTTGCCTCCTTAGGTCGGTTTATTCGTAGGTATTTTATTCTTTTTGTTGCAATGGTAAATGGCATTGTTTCCTTAATTTCTCTTTCTGATCTTTCATTGTTAGTGTATAGGAATGCAAGAGATTTCTGTGCATTAATTTTGTATCCTCCAACTTTACCAAATTCATTGATTAGCTCTAGTAGTTTTCTGGTGGCATCTTTAGGATCATCTATGTATACTATCACGTCATCTGCTAACAGTGACAGTTTTTCTTCTTCTTTTCCAATCTGTATTCCTTTTATTTCTTTTTCTTCTCTGATTGCCATGGCTAGGACTTCCAAAACTATGTTGAAGAATAGTGGCGAGAATGGAAATCCTTGCCTTGTTCCTGATATTAGAGGAAATGCTTTCAGTTTTTCACCACTGAGAATGATGTTTTCTGGGGGTTTGTCATATATGGCCTTTATTATGTTGAGGTAGATTCCCTCTATGCCCACTTTCTAGAGAGTTTTTATCATAAATGGGTGTTGAATTTTGTCAAAAGCTTTTTTTGCATCTATTGAGATAATCATATGGTTTTTATTCTTTAATCTGTTGATATGGTGCATCACTGTGATTGATTTGCATATACTGAAAAACCCTTGCATCCCTGGGATAAATCTCACTTGATCATGATGCCTTTAATGTGTCGCTGGATTCTGTTTGCTATTATTTTGCTGGGGATTTTTGTGTCTATGTTCATCAGTGATATTGGTCTGTAATTTTCTTTTTTTGTAGTATCTTTGTCTGGTTTTGGTATCAGGGTGATGGTGG
>NW_020173955.1:4450270-4454800 GCF_003031525.2 Neophocaena asiaeorientalis asiaeorientalis | reverse complement strand
TTTATATATTTTGGAGATTAATCCTTTGTCCATTGATTCATTTGCAAATATTTTCTTCCATTCTGAGGGTTGTCTTTTCACCTTGTTTATAGTTTCCTCTGCTGTGCAAAAGCTTGTAAGTTTCATTAGGTCCCATTTGTTTATTTTTGTTTTTATTTCCATTACTCAAGGAGGTGGGTCAAAAAAGATCTTGCTGTGATTTACGTCAGAGTGTTCTTCCTATGTTTTTCTCTAAGAGTTTTATAGTGTCTGGCCTTACACCTAGGTCTTTAATCCATTTTGAGTTTATTTTTGTGTACAGTGTTAGGCAGTGTTCTAATTTCATTCTTTTACATGTAGCTATCCTGTTTTCCCAGCACCACTTACTGAAGAGACTGTCTTTTCTCCATTGTATATCCTTGCCTCCTTTGTCATAGATTAGGTGACATAGGTGTCCATAGGTGCATGGGTTTATCTCTGGGCTTTCTATTCTACACCATCAATCTATATTTGTTCTTGTGCCAGTACCATACTGCCTTGACTACTGTAGCTTTGTAGTATAGTCTGAAGTCACAGAGCCTGAATCCTCCAGATACATTTTTCTTTCTCAAGATTGCTTTGGCTATTCAGGGTCTTTTGTGTTTCCATACAAGATGTAAAATTTTTTGCTCTAAGTCTATGAAAACTGCCATTGGTAATTTGATAGGGATTGCATTGAATCTGTAGATTGCTTTGGGTAGTATAGTCATTTTCACAATATTGATTCTTCCAATCCAAGAACATGGTATATCTCTCCATCTGTTTGGGTCATCTTTGATTTCTTTCACAGTGTTTTATAGTTTTCTGAGAACGGGTCTTTTGCCTCCTTAGGTCGGTTTATTCGTAGGTATTTTATTCTTTTTGTTGCAATGGTAAATGGCATTGTTTCCTTAATTTCTCTTTCTGATCTTTCATTGTTAGTGTATAGGAATGCAAGAGATTTCTGTGCATTAATTTTGTATCCTCCAACTTTACCAAATTCATTGATTAGCTCTAGTAGTTTTCTGGTGGCATCTTTAGGATCATCTATGTATACTATCACGTCATCTGCTAACAGTGACAGTTTTTCTTCTTCTTTTCCAATCTGTATTCCTTTTATTTCTTTTTCTTCTCTGATTGCCATGGCTAGGACTTCCAAAACTATGTTGAAGAATAGTGGCGAGAATGGAAATCCTTGCCTTGTTCCTGATATTAGAGGAAATGCTTTCAGTTTTTCACCACTGAGAATGATGTTTTCTGGGGGTTTGTCATATATGGCCTTTATTATGTTGAGGTAGATTCCCTCTATGCCCACTTTCTAGAGAGTTTTTATCATAAATGGGTGTTGAATTTTGTCAAAAGCTTTTTTTGCATCTATTGAGATAATCATATGGTTTTTATTCTTTAATCTGTTGATATGGTGCATCACTGTGATTGATTTGCATATACTGAAAAACCCTTGCATCCCTGGGATAAATCTCACTTGATCATGATGCCTTTAATGTGTCGCTGGATTCTGTTTGCTATTATTTTGCTGGGGATTTTTGTGTCTATGTTCATCAGTGATATTGGTCTGTAATTTTCTTTTTTTGTAGTATCTTTGTCTGGTTTTGGTATCAGGGTGATGGTGGCCTTGTAGAATGAGCTTGGGAGTGTTCCTTTCTCTGCAATTTTTTGGAAGTTTGAGAAGGATGGATGTTAGCTCTTCTCTAAATGTTTGATAGAATTCACCTGTGAAGCTGTCTGGTCCTGGACTTTTGTTTGTTGGAAAAATTTTAATTACAGTTTCAATTTCATTACTTGTGATTAGTCTGTTTATATTTTCTGTCTCTTCCTGGTTCAGTCTTGGAAGGTTGTACCTTTCCAAGAATTCATCCATTTCTTCTAGGTTGTTCATTTTATTGGCATATATTGCCTGTAGTAGTCTCTTATAAGGCTTTGTATTTCTGTGGTGTCAGTTGTAATTTCTCCTTTTTCATTTCTAATTTTATTGATTTGAGTTCTCTCCCATTTTTTCTTGATGAGCCTGGCTAAAGGTTTATCAATTTTATCTTCTAAAGGAACCAGCTTTTAGTTTCATTGATTTTTGCTATTGTTTTCTTCCTTTCTATTTAATTTATTTCTGCTTTGATTTTTATGATTTCTTTCCTCCTACTAACTTTGGGGTTTGTTTGTTATTTCTCTAGTTGCTTTAGGTGTAAGGTTAGATTGTTTATTTGAGATTTTTCTTGTTTCTTGAGGTAGGATTGAATTGCTATAAACTTCCCTCTTAAAACTGCTTTTGCTGTGTCCCATAGGTTTTGGGTCATTGTGTTTTCGTTGTCATTTGTTACTATGAATTTTTTGATATCCTCTTTGATTTCTTCAGTGATCTCTTGGTTATTCAGTAATGTATTGTTTAGCCTCCATGTGTTTGTGGTTTTTTACAGATTTCTTTTTCCTATAATTGGTTTCTAGTCTCATAGCATTGTGGTCGGAAAAGATGCTTGAAAGGATTTCAATTTTCTTAAATTTTTGTGAGGCTTGATTTGTGACCCAAGATGTGATCTATCCTGGAAAATGTTCTGTGTGCACTTGAGAAGAAATGTATTCTGCTGCTTTCAGGTGGAATGTCCTATAAATATCAATTAAGTCTATTTGGTCTATTGTATCATTTAAAGCTTGTGTTTCCTTAATTATTTCCTGTCTGGATGATCTGTCCATTCGTGTAAGTGAGGTGTTAAAGTCCCCCAATATTATTGTGTTACTGTCTCTTTCCCCTTTTATGGCTGTTAGCATTTACCTTATGTATTGAGGTGCTCCTATGTTGGGTGCATAAATATTTATAATTGTTATCTCTTCTTCTTGGATTGATCCCTTGATCATTATGTAGTGTCCTTCCTTGTCTTTTGTAACAGTCTTTATTTTAAAGTCTATTTTATCTGATATGAGTATTGCTACTCCAGCTTTCTTTTGATTTCCATTTGCATGGAATATCTTTTTCCATCCCCTCACTTTCAGTCTGTATGTGTCCCTAGGTCTGAAGTGGGTCTCTTGCAGGTAGCATATATATGGTCTTGTTTTTGTATCCATTCAGCCAGTCTGTGTCTTTTGGTTGGAGCATTTACTTCATTTACATTTAAGGTAGTTATCGATATGTATGTTCCTATTACCATTTTCTTAATTGTTTTGGGTTTCTTTTTGTGGGTCTTTTTCTTCTCTTGTGTTTACCACCTAGAGAAGTTCCTTAAGCATTAGTTGTAAAGCTGATTTGGAGGTGCTGAATTCTCTTAGCTTTTGCTTGTCTGTAAAGCTTTTGATTTCTCTGTCAAATCTGAATGAGATCCTTGCCAGGTGGAGTAATCTTGGTTGTAGGTTTTTCCCTTTCATCACTTTAAATATGTCCTGCCTCTCCCTTCTGGCCTGCAGAATTTCTGCTGAAAAATCAACTGATTACCTTATGGGGATTCCCTTGTATGTTATTTATTGCTTTTCTCTTGCTGCTTTTAACATTTTTTTCTTTGAATTTAATTTTTGTTACTTTGATTAGCATGTATCTCGGCATGTTTCTCCTTGGGTTTATACTGTAAGGGACTCTGCATTTTCTGGACTTGGGTGGCTATTTCCTTTCCCATCTAGGGAATTTTCAACTATAATCTCTTCAAGTATTTTCTCAGTCCCTTTCTTTTTTCCTCTTCTTCTTCTGGGACCCCTATAATGTGAATGTTGGTGCGTTTAATGTTGTCCTAGATGTCTCTGAGACTGTCCTCATTTCTTTTTTCTTTATTCTGCTCCTTGGCAGTTATTTCCACCATTCTATCTTCCAGCTCACTTATTCATTCTTCTGCTTCAGTTATCCTGCTACTGATTCCTTCTAGTGTATTTTTCATTTCAGTTATTGTGTTTTTCATCACTGTTTGTTTGTTCTTTAGTTCTTCTAGGTCTTTGTTAAACATTTCTTGCATTTTCTCAATCTGTGCCTCCATTCTATTTCTGAGATTTTGGATCATCTTTACTATCATTACTCTGAACTCTTTTTCAGGTAGGTTGCCTATTTCCTCTTCATTTATTTGGTCTTGTAGGTTTTCACCTTGCTCCTTCATCTGTAACATATTTTTTTGTCATCTCAGTTTTTGATGGTTGGGGCTGTGTTCCGGTCTTGCTAGTTGTTTGGCCTGCGGCATCCAGCCCTGGAGTTTGCAGGCAGTTGGGTGGAGTTTGGCCTAGGTGCCAAGATGAGGACCTCTGGGAGAGCTCACACTGATTAATATTCCCTGGGGCCTGAAGTTCTTTGTTAGTCCAGCAGTTTGGTCTCAGGCCTGAGGCCACAGGAGCTCAGGCCTGAACTCCAGCCTGGGAGCCAAGACCTCACAAGCCACGCAGCATGGCAAAAAACAAACAAACAAAAAAACAGTCAAGAAACAAAAAGGAGAACAATAAGAACAAATAAAAAATAAAATAAAGTCAGAAAAATAAAAAATATATTAGAAAAAATAAAACAACAACAATAAAGCAAAACAGAACCACAACAGCAAAAAAAGAAAAAAAGGCCAG
>NW_020173955.1:4437840-4449812 GCF_003031525.2 Neophocaena asiaeorientalis asiaeorientalis | reverse complement strand
GGGGGGGTGGGGGGATGGGGTGGGGCTTAGGCTCAGGACCTGCGTAGCCAAAGCAGGCCCCAGAGGGCAGAGGTTCAGGCCCGAGACCCCAGCAGACTCACTGGGGCCCAAGTGGGCAGGGGAGATGCTGGCCGTGTTCCCCTCCAATCCCTGGATCCCCCAAAGGTCTCTCCCCATCCCCACTGATCCCCTCACCATGAGTGGGCTCCTCCAAGCACGGGAACCCTTCCCCTCCCCCAGCCACCCCTCAGGGGTGCTATTCCCATCCCAACTCCACTTTTCCTTCCTCTCTCCTTCCTTCCCCACCATGTCCTACCCAGTCACATGGGGATTCTTCCCATCCCCTTAGGTGTCTGAGGTCCCCCACCAGTGCCTAGTAGGTGCCCTAGCTGTGAGGAGACACGAACTCTACATCCTCCTACTCTGCCATCTTGATTGCACCTCTCAGCTTTACTTTTTAATCAACTGGTTCATTCTTCATTCAGCAGAATATCAGGGGGCACCTACTTTATAAGCAATTCTGTGGAAAGTACAAATCAGCATAAGCCACGGGTCCTGCCTTCAAGTTGCTTACACTCATCTGGAGGAAGATAATTTAGATGAATTACCTCTGCGTGCAGATGACAAAAAGCTTCAGAAGTTAACCACAAATCCATGCCAGTGTGGGATTAGAGACCACTGTGACCATTCTCTGCCTGTCTGATGCCTCTACACGCTATTAAATAGATCAATTTTCAAAGAAAGCACTTTCATTTTTCAGATGCCCAAAGAATCTCTGTCCCCTAGTGGAAAAGGAAACATACTCCTAGCCAGTGCTTCTCGACTTCGGCACTGTTGATATTTTGAGCCACATAACTCTTTGTCATGGGGGTTGTCCTGTGTGCTGTAAGACACTTAGCAGCATCCCTGGCCTCCACTCACAAGATGTCAGTAGCACCCCACCACCACCACCAGAAACATCTCCAGACACTGTCAAATGTGCCCTGGAGGACAAAATCACCTCCAGTTGTCCTAGCCCAATACTCAAAGTGAAAAACAGAATATTTCCAAAATACTAGGAGGAATAGCAAACCTCTTGAAGACAGCGAGGAGTTTTGTCCCTTCCCATTACACTCAAGCTGTCTCCCTCTCCCTTGCAGAAAAATATTTGAACTACCCAGTCATATCCTATATTCAGATGGGAATTCAAGGCAGGTAGGAAAGTAACATATAGAATCAAATATAAGAGTTTTTGTCAACCAGAAAACAGCATCTTCACTGTGACTTCCAAAAGTCACCCTTTCAGCCTGCATGGTGACTGAGAACAGTGTCAGCCCGGCCAGAAAGGCATCAGTGATCGACCGAGTTATTCCAGCCCATTACCCCAATCCACTGGGCAACCTCGTTGGGGAGAAATCATTAGGGGACAGAAGGGAGGTAGAAGCACTAAGAAACCACCTTGGACACTTGTCCATTAATAAGCACTTTCACCAATGACTTAAAGAGTGTTTTTGAAGTGGGGATTTAGAAAATAAGCAACCATCACCACTAAGAAACTATAGCAAACAAAGTGACAGGGTTTTCTGCTAGAAGGCTCAAGAAATTGCCCTCTTACTACCAGCATTCCCTTTTATTTTCATTATTTCTTTCGTTTGTTATCTTTTAAATCTATTCGAAACAATCGAATTTACAAATAACACATATTAACTTATAAAGCACAATGTAATGAATATTTGTGAAGTCCCATCCAATTAAAAAATTAAAAAATTTTGAGAATAACCTGCACCCACTTGCATATATCTCTCCTCTCCTTTCTCCATCTTCCTCTCCTCCTCCAGACATAATCACAGTCCTAATTTTTATTGCTTTTTTTTTAAGACTGGTTTTACCACAAATGTGTGTAGGCTTAAGCTTCTTGTGCTCTTGAGAACTAAACAAACCCAGTATTATACTATGTGTGGTTTTCTGAAACTTACTGTTTTTATTCCATATTATTCTGCAAGATTTATCCATGTTGTAACATATATTGTATTCCACTGTATAACGGAGTGTATTTATCCATTTTCTTGATGATGGGCATTCAAGTTATTTCCATATGTTTGGTGGGCTGAGAAGGACAGCTATGAAGATTCATGAATATGTGCAAGAGTTTTTCTAGAGGTGGGTTTGCTAGGCCACAGGGTGGGCAAATGTTCACCTTATGAGGCAGAGGCAAATGATTCTCTTGAGCAGCTGTACCACTAGCAAAGTGTAAGAGATTTTACTGACCCACAACCTCTCAAACTTGCTTTTATTTGATATCTTACATTTTTCTAATTTCTAATGGAAATTCGTTCACTTTTAATCCTTCTCCCCAATTTCTCCCCAATTTCTGAACTATCAAAACTATGAAAGAGATATAGGGCTTTAATCTTTTCTTCAATTTCAAATTAATTCAATTGAATAAGAATTCATAAAGTACCTATCACATCTCAGTGCTATGCTTCCTATTTTAAGAAATGGAAAACACAGCCCCTATGCCCAGGAGTTAAAGAACATCACCATGCAAAACAGAACAACTAGAGATGGGAAGCAGCTGCATAGCACAGGGAGATCAGCTCGGTGCTTTGTGACCACCTAGAGGGGTGGGATAGGGAGGGTGGGAGGGAGGCTCAAGAGGGAGGGGATATGGGGACATGTATGTGCATACGGCTGATTCGCTTTGTTGTACAACAGAAACTAACACAGTATTGTGAAGCAATTATACTCCAATAAAGATGTTAAAAAAAAAAAGAGAACAAAAGAGAAGGGAAGAAAAAAAAAAAAAGAACAACTAGAGAATGACACCAAATACAGATTCTAAGGAAAACTAAAAAAATTTAAGGAGATGCAAGTCAAATGGAATATTACTCAGCCATAAAAAGGAACGAAATTTGGGGGTGGGATGAATTGGGAGGTTGGGATTGACATATGTATAAAATAGATAACTAATAAGAACCTGCTGTATAAAAAATAAAATAAAATAAATTCAAAAAAAATAGATAAATAAAAGAAGATGCAAGCCAAAATGCGAAAAACAATTTTTGCCTCTAAACTTACTACTAATTTTTTTAAAATTACAATGTAGAAGGTGTTAAGACAAAAATATCATTCTCATACATAACAACTGGTGGGAGTATAAACTGGTAGAATTGGACAATTCTACTGTTGGACAATTTGACAAAACTGTTCAAAGGCACTACAAATTTTAAATACTCCTTGATTTAGCTATTCTACTCCTAGAAACATATTCTATGAAAATAATCAAGGAAGTACACAAAGATTTATACACAGTAAGTTGTGATATAATAACCTTGGATCAAAGACAAAAACTAAATTTACCAAATATCCACCAACTGGGGAGATTGGTTAAATGATGTTTGTTGTAGCCAAACACTAGAACACTATGAGCTAATAAGAGTGACACTGTAGAAGGATATTTACTGATGTGGAAAGATACCCAAAGTACATTCTTAAGAAAAACAAAACAGTTTACAAAGAAATGAGACTTCAAATTTGCAAAAAAGGAAAAAAGTGTGCAAATGACGTATATGCATAGAAAAAGTTATTAAATAATCAGATGCTACAAAGCTTGACATTTTCTGAATTCTAGGAGAACTAAGAAAGGGTACAAGTAAAATGAGAATTAGGTTTATTAGGAATGCTGCATGAAGGAGTGAGACCTTGAGGGAGTAGGCTTTCAAGAATGAGCAAAGTGCCTTGGGGTTTTGATTTCCAAGGAAAGGGTAGTAATAACATGAGGGTCTTCAACTGACTGACTGCCACCCTCCCACCAACTTCAGCATCTCTGGGAGAACAGGGATCTAGCCCACAAAAGGGTGTTCATCTCTTTAACAGCCTGTGTAAGAGTCATCCAGGCCACATGCTCTCTGGCTCCAAAGCTACACCAGCTCTTCCTATCTGTTCCACTGCACTGCCAACTGGAACATTCGGACCAAGTCGGCTGGTCAACCACCAATGTTCAATACATAGGCTGCCTGTTTGACTGAAAAATCACCCTATCACATACAACAGAGCCAAAAATGCCTTCAGCGGCCATTAACTTTGAGTGTTTTTGTGTTCAATAAAGGAGAGCTGGTGTGGATTTGTATTCTCTAGACCTGGTTATTATTAAGTGCCTTTTGTGCCTATCAATGTTAATATCATATCCAAACGTATTATAATTTCATGAACAAAACTGTATTTAAGATATTGCCTGACATAAAATGAAACTCAGCTTGATGAGTTCGCTGAGGTAGGAGTGAAGGGGGTCCGGAAAGAGAGAAAGTGATTGTTCAACTGATGGTCTCAAACTTCCTCCAGAAAGTAGCACCAAATAGTCTATAAGGTACATTTTAAGGCAACGAAAGAATGCGACAGGGATGTTACATGTTTACTCAAACCACAGACCTCACTGAAATGAGTTTCTTCCCCCCAAAAATGTATACAGACTTTCAATTTTGGAAATCCTAAATCAATATAGATATTCTAAGACCTTGATTTCCAGAAAGAAACCCTCCTCAAGGAGCATAGACTCTGGAGACTCTACGCCTTAAAAGAAATACGTTAGAGAGACACACAGAGAGATAAACAGATAGATGCTTGTGCTAGAATATTCATCAGCAAGGTATGTGTGAGTCCCTACTTTTAACGCAGAGCCCAGTGGAGTTGTCCCCACCGCATACAATGACCAGTCAGTGGAGCCAGATTCCCATTTTCAGTGAGCATGGCCTCCAAATGACCAAGAGAAGATCACCTCTGCTCCTGAGGTTAAATGAGTACCCTGTGGACATTGATTCCAACATTCTTTCCGCAGAGACAAATGTGGTCAGCACTGTTAATCAGAAAAAATATTATTTGCTTACAGTTCTATGAGGGAGGTGGCTGCTCGATGCCACTTGGGAGTGGGCTCCCCGGCATGGCAGGAAAATCTCTGCAGCCATTGAGTTTATGAATCCATTGGCTTCTAGTAGGTTCTATTCTGCAAAGAAAAGTAACCAGTTGCACATATCTATGACACTAAAATTCATCATTGAAGTCTCACTTCATAATAACAAGGACACTGCTAGAGTCTCTATGAACACACCAGACTTCAAATTAAAGGGTGAGTTTCGGCTGGGCCCATGAGCCATGGCCTCTGGGCCTGCGCGTCCAGAGCCTGTGCTTCGCAGCGGGAGAGGCCACAGCAGTGAGAGGCCCGTGTACCGCAAAAAAAAAAAAAAAAAAAGGGTGAGTTTATTGGTGTTAAGGAAGGCATGGATCTCTTTGCATTAGGACTTGGTGAACAATAAACAAATTTCCAGGAGAGGTCTCCTAGGCCGAATATGTATTCAAGGTATTATCTTTGCTCTGACTGTATGTGCTTCTGGGTGAAAAAATTCTAATTGCACTCCCATTCAAAAATCAACCGTGGGAATAAGGAATCATGCTCATTTTATGCACAGCTGCCCGAAGGCCTTATCCTTAAAACAAATTACAGCACCTCCTGTGCGACACAGACTCTGAAGCTGATTCTAACCCTAGAGCAAAACTCCAAAATTAAACTTTAATCTGTGATCTAAACAATTTGGTGTTTGTGATCAATCTTGGTATTTTTATAAAATGCCAAGGTAATTGTTAGAGCAGAGGAGGATGGAGTCACCCAAGAGCACATTCTAGTAGAACCAAATGAGGCTCGTGGGGTAGGAACTGGGGGCAGACACCATTCGGCTGTATCTGTGGAGAAGCTGGGCCTCTGTCAGAGCCAGAGACGAAGGGAGAAGGAAAGAGAGAGAGAGAGAAAGAGAAGGAAGGCAGGATGGCAGGAGGGAGGGAGGAAAGGACAGAAAGAAAGAAGGGAGGGAGGGAAGGAGGTAGGGAGGGAAGAAAGGAGGAAAGAAATCTTAGCATGTATCATATTTACTTCCCCGTCAAAGACCCAGGCAGGCTGCCACTCCATCAAAGCAATCACTTTGGCCCTATTAGCCATATTAGAAATTAAATTTGGGCTCTTGAAACTGTACACTCAGAAGCCAGTGGGGTGAAAGCAAATTTGCCATGATATCTCCGAAAGCAAAAGGAGCCTGGGGAGGAGCCGTTCCAGGGCGGGAAGAAGCCCACCTGCGAAACGTGCCCGGAGAAGACAGTTCAAAGAGCTTCCAGCCGAAGGTCTGCCTTTCCCCACCTGGCTGCAGAGCCTCTGCATCCTACAGCGACCTGCTCAGCCGCTCTGAAAAGTCAGACAGAATTCATGGGAGATTACCACACAGCTCCCGTCACGCTGTGCTGCGGCGCGGGTAACAGATATGCTCCAGCACTAAATCCTAAAAGGCCCTGCTACATCTGTCAAGCGTGCCCCGGAAAAGCACCCTCAGTTCAGATGTTATCACTGCTCTGCCTGCATCAGAAGATTTAGTGTCCACCCTGGAGGTTGCTTTTGCTGCACAGTTTTCAGGGGCAAAACAACAAGGGAGAACGATGAGAGGAAAAAGGCAAATTATTCTTGCTTAAAGCAAAAGAAGAAAGTGACGTGCTTGCAGACTAGTTCAGCTCCTCGCCCTGCATCCAGAAGGTCCCAAATCCCACATTAAGGAGGTGCTGATGTTCTAAGCTGATTAGCTAGGATGGTTAGAGTCCCTGGACTGTGACATCATGCAGATGATCTTCTACAGAGCGACTCCTTCCCAAGGAAAGCGAAACAACAAACCCAGCAGGGATCCATAGGCGAGAGATAGAAGATGCAAGATTTTGATAATTAACTTTAAAACAGGTTCGAGAAAAAGCTGTTCTGATATAAAATGAACTTTTCAGAGCATTTGCTTAGGAAAAGGAAAAAAATTTAAACCCCTCCAAACAGTTGTACTTCCCACTAGCCATGTTTCCAGATGCAGCTTCTGTTTGTTCAAAATGTATTTTAAGCACTACTTTGGACATTTTGTTCATTATGAGCAAAGAAGAGTGTTACATTTATACGTATTTTTAAAGTGTAGAGAAAAAATACATATACACACTCTCAGTGTTTTAAGCACAGGAACTCTGCATATTAACTGCCTGTTTTCTCACCAGAGCCTATAATGAATCAAAGAGAAAGGCACGCGAGTCTTAACCCGACACACCATCTTGGCTTTCTGGAAACTGCTCACACTTAAAACTCACATGAACGCCCAGGGCTCGCGAAGGCTGGAGTGTCTATGGGTCCTAGACAGTGTGGACGGCAGGGCATCTAGTGGCACTGCAGATGCAGGTACCTGCCCACTTAGGGAGGTGGACAAGCAAGCTGTGGGGTTGTTATATAAGAGGACACTGGATAGGACTCTGAATCAAGAGACAAGAGCCAAGGACCCACATCTAAGCATCATGTTTAACTAAAAATATTAAAAACTTCTTGAAAAATGGACAGCTTTCCATAACTCTGTGTGATGTCTTTATGTGAACCATGTCCCTGCTCCTAAAATCAAACTCAAGGAGAAAACCGAGAATTGACCATGGGATTACAACTTCTGGGATTACTCCATGGATCTTCTCATTGGAAAACAAAAGGAGCCTTGTTTTCAGAGGGACTTCCCAAAGCTGACAGTGCTGAGTTCTTTACATGAATTGCCTAATTTAATGCTCTCAACAGCCCTTACAGGCAGGTAATATTACCCTTTTTCCTGACAAGAGAAAACTGCGGCTCAGAAGGGAACCCTCCTACACTGTTGGTGGGAATGTAAACTGGTGCAGCCACTATGGAAAACAGTATGGAGGTTCCTCAAAAAACTAAAAATAGAGTTACCTTATGATCCAGCAATCCCACTCCTGGGCATATATTTGGAGAAAACTCTAATTCGAAAAGATACATGCACCCCAATGTATCTATTACAGCACTATTTTACAATAGCCAAGACATTAAAGCAACCTAAATGTCCACCAACACTTGAATGGATAAAGATGTGGTATATATATACAGTGAAATGCTACTCAGCCATAAAAAAAGAGTAAAAGAATGCCATTTGCAGAAACGTGGATGGACCTAGAGATCATCTTACTAAATGAAGTAAGTCAGACAAAGAAAAACAAATATCATATGATATCACTTATATGTGGAATCTAAAACAGTACAAATGAACTTTTACTTACAAAACAGAAACAGACTCACAGACATAGAAAACAAACTTATGGTTACCAAAGGGGGAAGGGTGGCGGGGGCGGGGGATAAATTAGAAGTCTGGGGTCAGCGCATACAAACTACCGTATATAAAACAGATAAACAACAAGGTCCTACAGCACAGGGAATTATATTCAATATCTTGTAATACATTATAATGTAAAAGAATATGAAAAAATATAT
Organism: Neophocaena asiaeorientalis asiaeorientalis; assembly: GCF_003031525.2. Classification (NCBI taxonomy): domain Eukaryota; kingdom Metazoa; phylum Chordata; class Mammalia; order Artiodactyla; family Phocoenidae; genus Neophocaena; species Neophocaena asiaeorientalis. The sequence goes on along the minus strand of NW_020173955.1, from coordinate 4,441,507 downwards.
ATGTATAACTAAATCACTTTGCTGTACATCACAAACTAACACAACATTGTAAATCAGCTATACTTTGAGAAAAAAGAAAAAAGAAAGAGAACTGAGGCTCAGAGAGGTTAAGTAACTTGCTCAAAGTCACACAGCTCATCACTGTTCTATTACTTCAAGCCACCAACCCAGTTGCAGACATCTATTAAGCATTTGATCAGATCTTTTTAGTCTTTGGATTGGAATAATACTTATTACCATACTGGATGTTTGGAGCGCTTGATAAAACTGGGAAGCACATTTTGTCAAGAAGTTGTTTTCAAGCACCCACAAAACCCAACCATGAACAGGGCTCATTGATCTTCCCAGGAGCTGAAGGTGACAACAACTTTCTGTGAGGGCCCTGACAGCTCCCCCACCCCCTGGAAAACAGCAGAGGCAGCAATTGAAGGTAACAGCTGCTTCAAATCAACGCTAAGGTGTCACCTGCTCCTGATCTTCCTCACCCACACCTTCGAGACATTGCAAGATGTGGCTCATCCCAGCACTGAGCTCACAAGCATCCTTGTCAGAGGTATGGGATGTTTGTGATCAGAGTCCAATTAGCCTAAGGGGAAATTAAACAATTGGCTGGCAGCTCACTATTAACGATTATTTTCTCAGAAAGTTGGTAGAAGCCGTGGTGACTGCTGAGCCCCAAATCCCCATGGCCTCTTAGTGACTTTGTGTAAAAACGCTCCCATGCCTCTGTGTTTCCCCAAACAAGCTGCAGCTCCACTGACAAACATTCTGACCTTATGTTCTCATTTTTGTACCCTTTGGTGGCCCCATTTCCCCCTAAATCAAGGTCAGTCTGCCATATACTATGGTCATTTAATTATCATTCACTCTTTCCTCAAACTCATTGCTCAGAAGAGCTAAGTTGGTGGTCTGGTCCAAGGATGGAAGACAGATTTGTACCAGCATCTCTATGCTCTCACCCTGCGTAAGTCAGGCGTAGCTGCTAAAGAGCCACAGGACTATGGAGGCCAGATCCCTTCCCAGCTACAATGACCTGGGCCACATGAGGCTGAACCAGGTGGTGTGCCCTCATCATTCAGGTCATGACTCTGGGAATCACAGATCTGGTATGAATCTCACCTCTGCCACTTACCATTTAGGCAAGTTAATTCATTCTGAATCTAAATGTCCTCATCTGTAAAATGGAATAACAAAAGTACCCATTACAGAAGGTTGTAACGAGGATTAAGTTGGATAGTACATGGAGATCACTCAGCACACAATGTCTATCATAGAATAAAAGCTTAATAAATGGCACCTGGCATTGTTGCTGGGATTTTATTACAATTTATCATCACGGGCTCGTTAACACTACTTTCTAACCTGCTAACTTAGCTGAAGATTTTTTCTTTTTGTCAGTTGGATGACTGTATAGAAGACTTTCAGAACTAGTTTAAGGACCTAATCTCATAGTCAATAGTCGGCTAAAACTGACTGTCTTCTGAACCTCATAATTAGGCATCTCCTTCCTGCACAACTTTAGGACATCTGTGGTGTGCACCTCCTATACCACCTTCCATTGCTTTTTAATTATTTCATGTATGCTTTTCCAATGAGACAACACGTCTTTGGATGCAAGGTACTATTTTATACTTATGGGCGTCTTCCTCAATACTTGGCACAGTGTCAGGCACTTGGTGGTCACTCAGTTAATATCAGAAGGATAAAAATATAAATGAAGACCTCAACTGCCTACCTTAATTGGGCCTCATGACCAGTTTCTCCAAATGTAAGAATTCCCTACCTGAGAGGAAGTGGAGAGAGAACTCTGTGTATCATACCGTCTTGTTGACTTCTTCAATGAGACACAGAACTTGATTAGAAAAAACAGTATTTTGTAAGCCACCAATACCAGCACTCAGCACAGACTCGGGCACATAAGTACTCCCAATATATTCATGATTCAAAGATTGATCGATTTTATTTCTGAGAGAGTTTCAAGACTCTAGTGGCTTAAAAGATGATTCTTCCCTTTCCAGTATCTCCACTGGGGTAGAGAAGACATACTGGGAAGGAGGGTTTTTGGCCCTCCTGACTGCATCCACAATCAGGTAAGGAATTAGAAGTTTATTAGCAGTTTATTAGAAGTTTATTTCAATTAGAAGTTTATTTCACTTCAGGATTTCTGGCCTCTAATATCAAAGTCAAAACCATGTTCACGTTTTCTTAAAAGCAAGAAATGTCACCATCGTTTCCTTGCGATGTTTCCAAGATGGTAGGATTGTTTTTCCAAAAGGAAAGCATGGTAGTGGCAATCGTCCTTCATTCTCTATTCACAAAGCAGTCATACTTTAAGAAAGTGCATATGTCAGAGGGAAAATGCTACTAATGTATTATTTCCATGAAAATTAATCAATTCTTGAATGATCCCCGATAAAGGGACTGAGTTATATTTGTGTTTTTAAATCCATGACGCACTTAGGTTCATCCAACTGAATTAAAGAAAATGACATGACGTGTGTTTGAAATACAGAATTCCCTGCATTGGGCCAGACTGACCCTACATTTTCTTGTCTGGACAATAGCTTCAAACTCACACAGAGGAAGAAACAATTGTCAGCATTTGGGGACTTCCTCTCCAGCCCCTTAGACCCCAGATTGGCTCCTTCAGCTTTCAAAAGCAAACAGCAATCCCCAGAAAGTGACTTATTTCATAAAAGAAACTGAAACACAATGCCCGGATTGGGCTACTCTTTCTTATAGAACGAGAGCATGTTCACACTCCAGCAAAGCCATTGGCCCCGTTTCAAGAACTTCAGTTTGACTCACAGAGTAGAAGTGGACAGTGGGGAGCACACTTAAGACCCGTGGTTCAACATCAAAGGGGAAATGTTCACATATGTTAGACACTCTGCACAGAGGTGTATTACACGTCTCCACAGATAGGCTTGGGCATACAGGTGGAAAACATTTTTCCCCATTTGTCATGTTCCAAACATCTCTGCTTTAAAGCAAAGCATGAAAATGAGGAGTTAAAAACAACACCCGCACCTTTCCTCAATGATTTCTGCATGTTTGCTACATTTGATGCAGACGTGTGTCCTACAATGGTTGAAAAAGGACTTTGATTCTGACCTTCTCCTGTCAAAAACAGCTACTGTCAAGAATAATCTAAAACAGCTTCATAAGGGACGCTTTAACTGATTAATCTCTGAAGGTCACACCGTCTGTTTAGACTCTAACATTGGTGCCACTTGCAGAATAGCTAAACTTGTGAGGCCCCAGCAAGCTCGCTATGGGGAGCTCAGCTCCCAGGGGTAGTTACAGATAATTAGCACAGTTAAAAGTTCAGCCACTTCAGATAGTTTTTACAATCCCATTTCTTCAAGCACAGAGGCGGTGTCTCATCACGGTTCTCATCATCATCAAGAAAACACATTTATTCTCTATCAACTTGCGAGCTGACCTACGAGGGGAGTTCAAATGCACCCACTCGGTGCCTCAGGAGCCAGCGTCTGAGACAGTGAGCCCCGGGGGCCTCTGAGGATGGACGTGGGGACACTGAACAAGACCCAGTGAGGAGATGGAGACTGTGTTTAAATAGAGTGGCTTAAGTGGCACTCAACCAAAGGGACCAAAATTGTTATTATTTTCTAATTCACCTGTGGGCAATTAATTCACTCTGCTG
>NW_020173955.1:4368623-4435116 GCF_003031525.2 Neophocaena asiaeorientalis asiaeorientalis | reverse complement strand
ACTTCCAGAAGTGCGTACATATTGTAAAGATGCTGTTGTAAACCCTAAACTTGAGTTACCACACATTCCCTAAGATACCCTATATTTATTTTAGTTCCACTTATAAACCCCTCTTGAGCAGAAACATCACTCAACCACACAGTCCCAACCTGGCCAATAAGAAAAATTATCCCACTGATAGCATGGAATTAACAAGGTTGCTCTGAGCATGAAAACACCAAGGCCTCGGGGACCACAGAATATAATCAGGGACAAAGGGGAGGCAATATGCTGTGGCAGAACAAGGCTAGTCCACGAGTCAGGAGCAGTGGGGCCAGCTTGTTTCACCCATACTGAGCCTCTGTGGCATCAGAAAAAGAGGTCCCTTTCTCCCGGCCGACACAGCTAGCACACAGCTTAGTGCCAGAGCACAGGCTGGATTTCAGGCCCTCCTCACCCTGTTGGCCGGGCACCTCTGTTTAATATACGAACTGTGCTTCCAGACGCAGCCCTGTGCTGACCCCTTATCATTCCGGCCAGCTTGCCAAACCCCTCTCTTTGAGGTTGCCTTCTCTGCTGGAAAGGGACACGTGAGACTCTCTATCTACCTCCAGTAGGATCATTATAAGGATCAGTGTAACAAATATAAAAACATTTTGAGAATGGTGACTTCAATGACTACAGAAGAAACATTTGAGAACTACACTTTTGAGTACTACAGGGGGAAGTGTGCTATCACTCTCCGTGTGGAAACAAGACCTCCTTTCCTGGGCTCAGTTTCCTCATCAGAGGACCAATCCCATGTACCTTCTGGAGGTGGGAGAGGCAGCACTCCTGGCACCCAACGGGCCGCATGCTGTAAGCCCTGATTATAGACTTACTGCTGTGTGGTTTTTTCCATATGGTTTTCCCAAACAAGAATCCTGAACATCCGATCTTCGTTCTCCCCATGTGCGCACTGAACAGCAGGGGTATAAGAAGTTGGGTTTAATGGTATTTAATCTAAGATTCCCGATAGTCCTCTAAATCTGCCTCACCAGCCGGTACCCAAGTACAAAACGCATGGCCTCAATTAGCACCAGAACCTTCCACTACCCTCCAAATGGGCCTCCTGTTCAGCCTGACCAAAAAAACCCCCACACAACTCTGTAGTAAAAGAGAATGGCCTGAACCTTATCAAAGATATGGAATCTTCCCCCAAATCCCTATGTTGAGAAAGGCAGAGTAAGTACTGTGATGCTTCGGGGTCATGGGGAAGACAACCATGAGAAGGGGTGGGATTCCAGCATGCTTGCTCGAGAGAATATTCGAGAACATCTCTATCTCAGGCAAACGGGGAGAACACAGCTCACTGAAAATCCTGGAATTTAAAAGCAGTAAAAAAGCAAATGTCACACTGGAGACAGACAGCCTCTCGGCTCCCCTTCCAAGCAGAGGCCGCCTGAATTCCTCCTCAGTGTCTCTGAGGCTGGCAAGAGTGCCTGTCCGTCTACTTGAGGACATTTTAGAGTTGTGCCCCCTACATTTGACAGATGCATCCGGGGTCCAGGGAGAGGAGAGAAGCATCACGGGGCTCTCAGCAACAATCTGCAGGCTGCAAGTTGGAGGCTCAGGTTTCTCTGGAGAGGCACTGCTGAGATTCAGGTGCCCCTCGCCCCAGACCACTGGCAGTAGGACATTAATGAAGGAAGCAGGCTTTCCTTCCTTCAGTGGAGGGAGGGAGGGAGGTCACAGTGAAGGTGACCACACCCTGAGACAAGTGCTGCCTGGGATCACACCTGGGAATGAGGTTTACCTAATTCCTTCAGTAATATTTTCTGCTACCCTGATTAGAATCATAGTGGACAGAACAGAGTAGGGAAGAGGGGCCAGCCTTAAGCTGGGACTACCTTCTCTAAATTGGCTGGGCATCTTCTCCTGATACACAGCCACCTGGCGAGGAACCATCATGGAACAGGGAAACATAAGCTTTGAAGTCCGAAAAGTTAGGTTCGTTTACACAAGCCTCAGTTTTATTTCTTCAATATGGGTAGAATTCTTACTTTGCAGAGTTACGATGAGGCATATGGGAAAGTAAAAGTCTATGTGCATGGCAAGGTATCTGGGGACATAACAGGTGTCCAATTAATGCTTCCTTTCCTTTCCTTCCTTCCTTCCTTGTAATGGTAAACCACTTCAGCTACCTTTTCTCTCTAAGAACTTTATAAAAAGCACTTTATCTTCTACTGGACATAAAAAACCTGCCCACTTGTCCCCAAATAATAATATTTGGGTCCGATTCTTACAGGAAACAACTTCTGTTGCCTTAAATGGGAGAGGCAAAAGAGATGGGGTGTGCCTGCATCATTTCCATCAAGCCCCACCACAGTTCTGGGACCACGCTGCCACACTGCCTGTACAAAACTAGAAAGAAGAGACAAAATGGCACATTCTAATGAATTCTGGGCTGTCACAAAGGTGGTTGTGTACTCTCTGGCCAGGTTCCTGCCACTGAGCAGGCTGGGAGCCCCAGGGAAGTGCCAAGGACTGGACACAAAAGTGGCCAATCCCTGGGGCCCAGCTGCACACGAAGCATGGTGGGGCACGCGCCCAGTCCCCAGGCTCTGCCTTCTCCACACCCCGGCAGGATGGGTCTTTGGAAAGCACAACTCTGCTCCTGGCTCTCCCTCACTCATAAATCTTCCCTTGATCCCTGTGACCCACCAAAGGAAATGGAAGTTCTCCATCTGGCACCTGGGACCCTCTGCAACACCATCACATGGGTCTAATCGGCCTCTCCTCTGTGAACCCCAGACTGCAGTCAACGGATTAGATCCACATTAACTGAAGTGCTCTCTGCCATCCCCCAAGGCCTGCTCCCCTCACCACCTCCTGCCTGATGCTTTCTTCCTGACCACTGGCTGCACCTCAGTCAGATGAGATGACTGTGTCCTTGATATTTCCACAGGAGAGGGTCTCTCGTGGTACTCCACAAACTTCTTAGGAGAATTATCTGTACGCTTACTCTCTCCTACCCCAAGCACGCACACGCACACACACACACAACATCATTTGCCTTTCGAGTGCAGGGACTCCCATCTCTTTGCACACAGTAGAGACTCAATAAATACCTGCTGCAGCACATGCTCAGATGCATAAGGACACCCAACAAAACACTCAGTTCTCTATCAGTGGTAAACAGAACACTAACAAAGTCAGGACTTCTAAAGGAGGACATATGCCTCAACAGCGACTATAACTTAGTAATAATAACGGCCACCAACCACCAAGATACCACTGATCCATAGTACTTGACAGGCACAATCCTATATACTTTCCCAATATTAACTTGTTTCATACTCATGAAAACCAAATGAGGTATCTATAATTACGGGCACCATATTACAGAAGGGGAAAATAGGCACAGAAAGCTTAGGAACTGACCCAAGGTCACATATCAAAGAATTGAGCCGGTACCAGCCCTGGGCTGGCTGGCCCCAGAGCTGGCACACTGCACTGGCTCTTGTTAAGGCACTTGGTTACCAAATGGATGGTAGTTAAAAATATCCCTTCTCTATATAAAACTATATATAAAACTCCTAAGGACCCTGCAGGCTCTTAAGGAGAAGGAAACATCACCAGGTAAAACCTCAAACTGTCCACACCCACTGCATAGCCAATGAAGAATGGGACTGGTTTTTCCTGTTTAAACTCTTTGGGTAGAAATGAGGCAGCATCTTCCCTGGCCTAGGTCACTGCCTGCCTTGGATTTTCTCTTTGAAGATAATAGATCTGGTCAATTTAAAAGGGCCAGAGGTGAGGTGAGAAACCAATAGACTCCTTAAAGTTTGGCTGCCTAACTAATCAGTGAATTATGTGCTCATCAATGAATCATAGAAATGAGAGATAACGGAGGCCCCCCGGGTCACGTGCCCATCCCCCTGCATGAGGGATTTTCTCTGCAGCATTTTCTGTGAGTGCTTCTCCAGTCTAATTAGAAATGACCAAGCAATGGGGTTCCCACCACTGCCTCTTGGGGAACTATTCAGCCGTCTTAGAGACCTAATTATTAGGAAATTGATCATTATATTCATACTAAATTCTTCTCCGCACAGTTGTATCACATCACTTCTTAATTGTTCTCCTTTTGACCCTGCCTCTTCCTCCCGCAAACAATTCCTCTTAAGCACTTCAATTACTTTTTCCCTCTGCTGATTCCCAGCCAGCCCACCAGGGAATGAAGTTGAAAGAGAGAAATGAGCGATGGAGGAGGAAGGAAAAGAGGCCTGGCCGCCCAGGAGGGTCACTGAGTCCACTGGAAGGCCCTTCACATCACACACAGGCTTTCTCCTACCTGCCAGAAACCACAGCAGACAGCAGGACACTGGGCACTGGAATTCACTCCCATCTTTGACCACTTAGTGGGTCCTCCCTTGGCCAGCTCCAGGCCTGCCAGTGTGTCCAGCACAGCAAAAGGCATGGCACAGCATCTGGACCTTTTCTGGGCATACTCCACTGCCACTACAGCAGCAGCAGGGTCCTAGACAGGCTGAGGTAAGTCAGGTAGAGCAAATGTAGAGAGAGGAGGGGTAGCAGGAAGGAGGGTTCCATTACCAGATCATCCCCTTTGGCATAAGAATCCTGGCCTGAAATCAACAAGTCCCACAATCTCACTTAAGGCAGGAGGGAAGGAAAAGTCAAGAAAAAATGAACTAAGTTCCCAGTGGCCCTTGCACAGGTTTGGCCAGCACAGTGTGATTAAATCAAGATCGTGGAGGCCAGCCCCCTGACCAATGATCCTCATGGAGCATCTGGGCATTACTGTGTCAATGGCTCTCGTGTCCTCTCTCTAGACCCTGGCTTGGGCCTTCCCTGGAGAGGGAAGCTAGGAGCAGCACCTCTACACAGTTTTGTTGGTTTTGCCCTGTACAGGCCTGGTCAGTGGGGAGTGGAGATGGGAAGTCTAGTCCACACTCCATTAACCAAGCCAGGGGAAGGGGCATGATTTTGTACTCCACACAAGAGGACTATATGTGCTACTGACTGCCCTGTCCATCTGTCCCCCAAAGACTGTGTTTCTTCTCACCTTAGATAATATCTTACACTCACTCATGCGTCCTTGTAATCATAATTTATATACCTATAGCCCTCACAAACTTAAGCACAAGCCCACTGAGGGCAGTGATCATGTCTTAAACTTGTACTGTGCTCCTCACTGCAAACAGGACTATGGCCTTCACACACAGCAGAAATGTTTACCAATGAACAACAAGATTCTGAAGGCGTGAGATTCGGCAGGGACACTTATCCTTTCTTTCTGAATGCTTTTCTCATTTTATCTTCCCTTTTACTTGCCTTGCCTCTGTGTAGTGCTTCAACAGACTTTTGATATAAGCTTCATCTACATGTCCCCTAGCGGCCTCTCAGGCAGATCCAAAATCCAAGAGATGCCAGCACAGAATCATAGAAATTTCAGACCCTTTAGTCCAATTCATTTCTCTTACAGAGGAGCAAACTGGGGCCAAGCAAGAGAAGCAACTGCCCAAAGTCACCCATCAAATTAGCTTCAGAGCAGGAACAATTATTTTTTCAAGAAACATGTTGGAATACCTACTATATGTAAAGTTCCATGTTAGATGCAGGGGTTACTGATGTGACTAAGGCTTGATTCCCAAAATTAAGTGCATAGCTTAGTGGAACAGACTGAGATATATATACCACTACCTCCAATGCAATAAATACATGCTTTAATAGAAGACTGGGTAAAGTTATAAGACAGGGGAAAGAGAGAGAGAAAGACAAAGGAAGCCTCTTGAGAGAGGTGACACTTGAACCAGGTCCTGAAGAATAAATAGGAATTGACCAGAAAGCGAAGGTTAGAGAGACATTCTAGGACATTAAAACATGTTCAGAAAGCAGCTAGTAAGCAGGATGGCTGGAGTCCCAGAGAGTATACGGTTAAAACGGAAGAGGCAGAAAAGGAGCCTGGAGAGGTAAACTGTGAGAGATGTTGAATATCACACTAAGCAATCTGGATCTGAGTTTCACATGGTCAATGGGGAGTCACCAAAGGTTTTGATCAGGGGAATGACAACACCAAACCTGGTATTTCAGAACGATATAAAGGCAAGTGACTGAAGTCAAGGTCAAGGGACCAGTTAGGGCTTACTGAATTTGTTCACTCAAGAAATAATAAATTAAGATGTTAACAGAGGGTCAATGTGAAGGAACATTTTGATGATTGAATCAACTGATTTGCTATAAGGAGGATGAAAAAGAAAAATTCAAAACTGATTTTGAAACTCCTAACTTGGTTAACTAGGTGATAACTATGCCTTAATGAAGAAAAAAATTCAAAAAGAGGACAGGTTTGGGGCAAAAGATAGTTTGGTTTTGGAAATACTGAGCTTGAAGAACTGGATCAGGAGTTCAATGGGGAAGTGTCAGTTAGAAAATATGATATGGGTTTCATCAAGGAATGTATAGGTGAGTAGCTGAAGCCACAGGAGTGGGTAGTCACTCAAAGGAAGAGTGTGGTGTAAGCTGAGAAGAGCCAGTATGAGACTTGAGGATCAGACAAGGGAGAGATGCCAGAAAAGGGGACTGAGGAAGAGGCACCAGAGAGGCAAGTGGGGAACCAGAATGGAATGCCTCAGACACAGGGAGAGCAGGGTCAAGCTGACAGCACAGAGAGGATGGATAAGATGAAGACTCAGAAGAACTAATGAACCAATGGACATTGGGGGTTCACCAGGAACTCCAAGAGAGTACACGGTATAATGATGGGAGCAGAAGTCAGATAAAAAATTAGATTGTACTGCCTGGGTACTGCCTGAGGATAAGGAAGAGTGTAGAACATTTTTCACACCCACTGGAGATGAGGACTAACTCAAAAGGAAGGCAAGGTTGAGAAAAGAGGTTTACAAAATATAGGTTTACTCTATTTTTAGTAAAGGAGAGACTCAATCATATTTACAAGGTATCAATGCAAGAGAGGGAGAGGGTAATTGATGGGTAAGGATTCTAGAGAGTTTAAGTGATGCGACCAAGAGCAAAGGTGGGAGAATGTGGAACGTCTCTTAAGGCAAAGAGAATGGAAGAAGGTAAAGGATTAGGTAAGTCTGGTGGCAGGATGGAAGCTGAGGAAATTCAAATCTGGTGACCAGTATTTTTTCACTGAAATAGATAAAGTCATCTTCTATGTATGGTTTACAGGTAGATTGAGGACAGTGATAAAGATGAGAATGGCTACCTCGAGCGACCCATGAAAGAGGTAACTAGAGATGAGTAAATGTCTGGGTCAAGCCTAGAGTGTGGCTAGTGGGGCACCTAGGGCACACAACTTAAGAAGGTACTCATTCTCAGGATTCAGCAAATGCAGAGTTGGCTCCAGGAGTGAGTGTCTCTTTAAATTTTGCATTCTTGGCACCTCACTCACCCCACCCTGGTCCCTGCCCTGGAACTACTAAACAGCTTCACCATTGAGATAAGGTTGAAAATCAAGGATTTTTAATGAGGTAGATCATTCTGGTTAGGAAATTGTCTTCCATAGTGCCTAGAAGCCCAGGACAAGAAATGAAGAGAGAGAGAGAGAGAGAGAGAGAGAGAGAGAAGAGAAGGAGAAAGGTAGATGGGGAGAAGGGGAGGATGAGGGAGGAGGGAGAGAGAAATCATTAGCCTGAGACTGGAAGGAAAGATAAAACAAAAAGTCAAAGGAGTGAGAGAACTGAATGCTTGTGAGAGTACAGCTGAAATGGCTGTACAAACAGGGCAGGACTAGGGATGGAGTTGGGAGGGAGTGAGGGACTGCTAACATAAGGAGAGGTCAAGAGACCAAGAGTCCCAATGAGACCAAAGAACATATTTCAAGGGCATGAAAGAGTGGGGACTGATAGAAGGATCAGAGGTTGTGGTCAGAAAGGAGGATTTCAGAGTTCAGGATTTCAAACATGGAGCAACTCCAGTTGACGACAAGGGCTAGTAGTTGCTATGAGAGCAGCTGCTAAAGTGAAGTTGTGGTGGAGATTGGTGGAGAAAGAGGCATCAGGAGCTGTGAGGCTGAAGCCCTGGATGAGGCACTCCATGAGAACGTAGCTGCAACAGCTGAAGGAAAAAAAATCACTTAAATGTCCAAACACATTGTTTTAACATAACCAGAGGGGATAATGATAATTCTTCACATCCACCATCTGTCCTTTTTGCCCAAGTCAAAGTAGTTTTACTAGCATAAAATATAGTGGGCTCCTCCTCCCACATTGGTTTGTGGCTTTCTAGATCAACTCTTCTATGTGATGCATTTACTGCACATCATTATATATCTTGGGATGATGTTAGATGAAACCATGCAGTAAGGTAAGTATAATTAAGTGCTATTGTAATATCATCAAGAACAAAGCTTCTTCTATTTTCCATAGCTAAAAACTTTCTTTTGATGCTGTGGTAGGTAAAGCTTGTGTGTGGAAGAGGAACATTTCTATTTCCTATGTTTTCTGCTCTAGTGTGTGAAAAGGTTTGTTTCTGTCTTGAGACCTATTTCCTATCAATGAGTCAATTCACACTGAACTCCTTAATGAATAAAGAAAACCACCTGGTCTAGCAGAACTTAACTTTTAAAAAGATAACAGGTAAGTTCTAGCCATTTTTACTGGAAAAAAAACACAGTCCAGCATTCAAAGACCTTAAGACCTGGGTCTGAAGCAAGCACACTTGACCTAAGACTTTTGATGGAGGTCATTTTATTTAATGATGACCCAGCTGAAGCTAATGAACACTTTTACAAGACTACATCCATTAAAGAGCTTGTGTCAGTGCTGGCCCTATTCATTCTGGCTACTCTGCTCCAAGGGAAAAATCCCCTGGAACATCTCAAAATTAATTTCTATAGACTCCACAAAGCTCTTTACATAGAACGCCAAAAGTTAAAAAGTACCACCAAACATTGAAGCACGCGAGCATGCAGCTGCTGCCACATAAAGGATACGCAACTTGTCCCAATCTCCACCGCTGAAGTGTTCAGCAGACATTTAATAATTATGACTACTGGTATGAGCTCAGTTGGCTCCCTCTCCCTTCATATAGAAAACACGAAGAATATTTTAACTAAATGTCGACACTTTGGAGGGTCTGGATTAAGGGAACACACCTTTGTAACAGTGGAGAAATCCATGATAGACTTCAAGTCTCCTAAGAACAATGACATTTAATAAGTCCTCTAGGACCCCATCTCTGAGCTAGTTTTTTCTATCTTTCCCAAAGAGACATACAAGAATATTTCCTTTGCCCCAAACAAGCATCTGTCCTTCAAGTACCAAGACAAGTGCCACCTCCTCCAGGAAGCGTTCCTCAAATATTTAAGCCGTCGACACTTCTCCTTTCTGTAGCAAAGGAGATGGCTTGGGGACCCACGCCTGAAGTGAGCAGCATTTATTCAGACTGTTAACATACCCATGTAAATAATTTAACATTTCCCAATTCCAGCCTAGAACTGGATGTGAATAACGAGTCTATGAGAATCTATACTTCCTTTTGATTTTAGCCAAAAACTCTAACACTTGATTACGTATTCTTTTTTATGATATTTACCTATATTAACCTTGAGGGAAAGATATAATATACTTCTCTGTATGTCCAACAGGACACAATGGTGTACATATAAAAGGTGGATTTTAGAAAATGGGAAGCCATACCTAGCACCTAGATCCTAAAAACCAAAGTTTCTAACACCATTCTCTAATAAAAGGAACCAGGGTTCCTTGGAGAAATGGTTGATTGCAGGGCCAAGGCAGGGAATACACACGATGAGCCTAAAGCATCATGCAGTGACAGAAAGTACAGAAGTGCTCACAAAACAAAATGATGATGGCAGTCAAAAGTTACACAGAATCCAACTTGAAAGAGCTCCTAACGGCCCAAACTGTTAACAATTTGAAGAACAAAATAAGGAACAACAGTGTTGGCTTAAAATCTAAAATTTAAAATATATATTCACATTACATGTTGTTTATATCTCAATAAAACTGGAAAAATAAAATATATATCCACAAGTCCACATTGGTAAGAAAGAAATGATTGAATAAACACACGGAGAGAAGAGATCCAACTCCCTTACAGAAGTGTTCCAAATAATTTATGTAAATACTCTCCCACCAGGAGGTGGAACTTAATCTCCTCTACCCACCACCTTGCATGTGGGCTGCACTTAGTGACTTGTTTCCAAAGAGTAGAGTATGGAAGAAGAGTGGGGAGACTTTACAGTGGAGAAATCCGGCAAACACTACCTTGGCCAGGTGATCAAGGATAACTATCAGCTAAAAGCATGTACCACTCATATGATGTAATGAGAAAGGTACTTTACCTCTACGGTCTTCCCCCCCAAACCCGAAAACCCCTGTCTAACCATGAGAGAAACATCAGACGAGCCCAAATTGAGACACTCTACCTGACAAGTATTCTTCAGAACTGTCAAAGTCAGCAGAAACAAGAAAAATCTGAGAAACTGTCACAGACCAGAGGAGGCTAAGGAAACAACTAAATGGTATCCTGGATGAGATTCTGAAACAGAAAAAGGACATTATAAGACTAGTAAAATCTGAGTAAAATGTAGACTTTAGTTAATAGTAATGCATCAAAGCTGGTTCCTTAGTTATGACAAACGTAAAATGTTATTCATAGGGGAAAGCGTGAGGGACTTACACACGGACACTCTACTGTCTTTGCAAATTTTGTAAATCTACAGCTATTCTACAATAGTTTATTTTAAAATGGAAAGACTGGGGAAAGAATGGTACCAGAATGGTTTGATGACGTGGTCAAGGTCATACAGCTAGAAGAAGAACTAGACTGAAGCCAGATCTCTTCAATCCAGTGCAAGATGCTCCTGGTTACACCATGTTAAGAAAGGACAGGAGATGAATGGGACCTCTGGACGGCAAGGTCCCCCTCTGAATAGAATGGCATGTGTTTTAGGGAAGGCAAGGAGGAGGAAAAGCCAGCCCTTCACGCTGCCAGGTGGTGTTGTGGGGAATCATCACAGGTAGAGGCAGGCGCCTCCAAAACGGCTCCATGGACAGAACTGGGTCTGCATTTGTCATCAGCTTCAGAGGCTAAGGATATCTTCTTATTTTGCTTGTTGTGCCTGTTCTCCTCTGGTGGGGAAAAAACAGAACTTTGGTTCAAGAATTAGTTGAGAGCCAGCAAAAATGAATAGTAATGAGGCTATTTCTATCAAAATAGCTTCATTACCATGCCAGTCTGATAAAACCAAATGCTCAATTCTCTCCAGCAAGAAAGGTGTTGAAGGCAACATCCTTGCACCTTTAAGGAGGAAAAGAATCCATGTTTAAATATTTTAAAGACCTCCTCATTCACACACACTCATTTCTGATTGAGGCAAATTGTGATACACATTTTCTCCAGTACAATCTTGAAATAATCTAAGGCGATAACAAAATAGCACTAGTCTTGGCCCTTTTTTTAATGCTTGGTTTTATTTAAAAAAAAAAAAAAAGAGCACATGCACTTGAGAATGCTATAAAAATCTGCCCTGATTCTGGGAGGGAAAAATATTGTTGAAGATTTAGAAAACTATCAGGGATTGTGTAAAACTATTAAGATTTTCCTTGGTGTTTTTCATGCACAAGACAGCAGACACTGTTCATTCAGTGAGGTAGTGGAAGAGTCTGCCTGCTGAACTCTGCTGCCCTGGTAGACACTGGATCCTAAATGAAGTCAAAATCGGGTTCTTCCCTCTTGCACTGTTGGTGGAAATGTAAATTGATACAGCCACTATGCAGAAAAGTATGGAGGTTCCTTAAAAAACTAAAAATAGAACTACCGTATGACCAGCAATCCCACTACTGGGCATATACCCTGAGAAAACCATAATTCAAAAAGATACATGTACCACAATGTTCATTGCAGCACTATTTACAATAACTAGGACATGGAAGCAACCTAAGTGTCCATCGACAGATGAATGGATAAAGAAGATGTGGCACATATATACAATGGAATATTACTCAGCCATAAAAAGAAACGAAATTGAGTTATTTGTAGTGAGGTGGATGGACCTAGAGTCTGTCATACAGAGTGAAGGAAGTCAGAAAGAGAAAAACAAATACTGTACGCTAACACATATATATGGAATCTTAAAAATAAAAATGGTTATGAAGGACCTAGGGGCAGGACAGGAATAAAGACACAGACGTAGAGAATGGACTTGAGGACACAGGGAGGGGGAAGGGTAAGCTGGGACGAAGTGAGAGAGTGGCATGGACATATATACACTACCAAATGTAAAGTAGATAGCTAGTGGGAAGCAGCTGCATAGCACAGGGAGATCAGCTCAGTGCTTTGTGACCACCTAGAGGGGTGAGATAGGGAGGGTGGGAGGGAGACGCAAGAGGGAGGAGATATGGGGATATATGTATATGTATAGCTGATTCACTTTGTTATAAAGCAGAAACTAACACACCATTGTAAAGCAATTATACTCCAATAAAGATATTACAAATTAATTAATTAATTAATTAAACCCCCCAAGAAAAGAATCGGATTCTTGTCTCCAACCACAGAGGGGCGCCCATCCGATCTCTAGTATCTCTATCCCTAGAACGCACATGTGACAAGGCTAAATCTCCATGACAGAAGTTGGTTTCTATGCATTGGGCATTCTCCTTTCATCTTCCTTTCCCCCCACTCATTATAACCTGTAATCAAGAAAGTGCAGAAAGAAATTATGCAAATGAAAAAACATCTCACAAACCGTAGAGAACAAACTCCAATCCAAAGATCACTGTCATTTTAGCAGAATGTTATTTGTTTCCTTCAAAAAAGGAATGAATGGGCTGAACTCCAGATTGGTAAGTCACAAGTCTCTCATCTCCTGTTACCACCTTGCCCCTTTTTCTTGTGAAAGAGCCCCAGAAGTTTCTCACTTGGCCTCTGAGTCAGAGCAGTCCATCTGTCTACTTTGCCAATCCACTAAGAGTCAACTTCAAAGATCATTTTCCACTAGGTAGTAAAACCTTTCCCTTTACACATCTTGAGAGTTCTGACTATTCAGTTTTTTTTTTTTTTGCGGTACGCGGGCCTCTCACTGTTGTGGCCTCTCCCGTTGTGGAGCAACAGGCTCCAGATGCACAGGCTCAGCATCCATGGCTCACGGGCCTAGCCGCTCCGCGGCATGTGGAATCTTCCCGGACCAGGGCACGAACCCGTATCCCCTGCGTCGGCAGGCGGACTCTCAACCACTGAGCCAACAGGGAAGCCCCTGACTATGCACTTTTAAGCCAGAAACTCAAGGTAGGGTGAGTAGAGCACATCATTTGTAAACTCAAATTGTCACTTGAGCTGGAGGGAGGGTTGGAGTGCTCTCTGAAACGCCACCATGGAGCCCTTTAACACTGAACAGTGCCAACTGTCCACAAGGGATAACTTGAAACATCTCTGCAATGCATAGCGCCTGGTGTCTACAGCCTGGCTCCAGCTGAGTTTCTACCACTTTCCAGGGACTTCTACAAAACAGCCTCACGGATCCTCACTGGTTTTAGTAAAAGAGGCAGCTTCAAATAAGTTAGAGAAAATTCAAGATGGAAGACAAAAGAATGGAAATCTTCTTGTAGAAATCTGAATCACTTGCCCCTGAGCAATATACTATTATCTTTCTAAACACACCACACACACACACACACACACACACACACACACACACACACACACACACACGCAGCTACTGAAAGCAAATCCACTTGTTAATGTTCAACTCTCCTATCTGGCTATGGAACAGGCTAGCAATAAAGGACAGATAGATCAGTTCTTTTAGGCGAACACACCACCGATAAATCAGAAACAATAAAGCTGGAGACAGGCTTGCTGGGTCCCAGCTGGTATTGCTTATATCTGTCCTAAGCAATCAGGAATCATGAAGAAACTTCTTTTTGGAACGCCTAACCGCAAACTTCACAGTGACCGCTTCAATCCCACATGCCCATGTGCTGCAGGGGGGTGCTGGGGCCTGGATACCTTTATTCTTTTTGACAAGATCAATCAGTCTCTCTGGAATCTCCCCATGGCCCACTTCTGCCTGGCCTGCTCCCACCCTCCACTCCAGCCCATATCTATGAAAGAAGTAATAAAACAATGAGGCATCAGCTCCTTCTTTGCCTTTGCCAGAGGCTAGCCAAACCTTGGTATGTCCTGACCCAGAGCACACCTCAAGCAGGGCAGCCCAGTCATCCCCAAGAGGGTAAACAGAGGCATTGTGCCCTGAAAACCAGAAATGGCAAAATCACACCCAGCAAACCCAAGACCTCAAACAGTGAAGGCTTGTAGTCCCACCATGCCAACAAACTGGATTTCTACCTGGAATCTCTCACATCAAGCTAAAACTACCAGCCAGGTACAGGGGTTTAGTGATGCAAGATTAGCCAGGAGGACCTGCACACGCATTTTCCCACTGCAGCTCCGGGAATGATGATCGTTCTCTGGCCAGAACCAAGCCCTCCCTCCCACTGTGTCATTTCTCTCACACCTATTCACACACAGAGACACGAGCCCAGCCAGTCGTGGTCCAGAAACACACTCTGGGCACATCACAGCCTTTGCAAATAGACTGGCCTCTTCTCCATCCTCTCATTGCGGGGGCCACAAATGGCAACTCATTTTCATTAATTACTGCAGCCTCTACCTATTGTCATCAGAACCTGCCATATGGTTACCATCAGGTGTGCTCAAGTTCCTATTACGTGGCATTCCCGGATGCCCTAAATAGATATTGCAGAATCTGCTTGTGTTTTTACAGGGCCACTTATATTTCAAAGAAGCTCATTCTGCTTTGAGTGATTGCTAAGGGGGGCCTCTCTGTTCAGTACTGTGCTTATTGAAAACCCCAGCGCTTCCTAATGAATGCAGCTTCCCTTCTCTCCTACACCACGGCCGTGCAATGCAGAATGTCCTAGACACCACTACCTTTGGGGAAGAGAATTTAGAGAGTGTTTTTCTATAATTGCAGGCAAGTGAAACATTGGGGAGGATTTCAGGATGATTAGTGAAAGGGTGTATCAACTCTCCCTCAAAACTAGACACATAAAGAACAAGAATAACCCAGAAGAGCCCCAAAGAAATCATGTCAATAAACTATTGTGTTGGCCAAAAAGTTCGTTCGGGTTTTCTGTAACATCTTATGGAAAAATCCAAACAAATTTTTTGGCTAACCCAATACGTCACATCTTGCATGACCATAAAGAAATCATTTAAAAAATTTTTTTATCTGCCACTGATCAGAATACAAGTGGCTCCCATCTTTTGCTTCTGAGGATACTACAAGAAGAATGTCATTTCATTAGAAACCCCCAAACCATATAGTGTGCTCATGAACGTCCAGCCCTTCCTGCCCCCATAAGTCCACTGCTGTCTGATCCCTGAGTGTCTCCATTCTTTTTCTACCATCAGAGGTGTAACCAACTTGGGGCACTCCTCTGTGGATGTGACACTCTGAATGAGGTACAGGGTCGTGTGGCCTGAGCAGATAATGTCTTGTCTTAAATCCTGAAATAAACGTGGCGTCTTACAGGGCCTGACCTTCTACCTACAGTTGCAGTGGCTTTTGAGTTACTGGCCCTGTTTCTACTGTTTGCACAGAGCCTTCAGGACAGGACTGATGTGGAACTTTATAATTCTGTGATAGCATTACCATCAGTAGGACTTTTCTAGAAAATTACTCCAACGTATAACTTTGTCAGTTGGTTTATATAGACACACATACTTAAATGTCTATGTTGAACTTGGTTTATAGATACAAACATTTCCTATTTCTGAGTTTAACCTGAACTCACACTTTTCAGAACCTGGGAGCCCTAAAGAGTGAACCACTAGCTCAGCATAAAGGTCCAGAAGTGTGCATTCACACACATACACACACTTCTCCACTGTGATTAGGAAAACGGAAATTTGATGAAATGCAGAATTCTGGCTTAAATTCCAAGTTTCTCTGTTCCAAGTTATATCTTATTAGCCAAAGATTTTCAGAAATGCCCATAACTTCTCAGGATGGACTAAACTTAATTTTCTATACCAGGGGTCCCCAACCGCCAGGGCACGGACCGGTATTGGTCTGTGGCCTGTTAGGAACCAGGCCACACAGCAGGAGGTGAGCGGTGGGTGAGCGAGTGAAGCTTCATCTGTATTTACAGCCGTTCCCCATCGCTCACATTACCGCCTGAGCTCCACCTTCTGTCAGACGAGCGGCGGCATTAGATTCTCATAGGAGTGTGAACCCTACTGTACACTGCTCATGCAAGGGATCTAGGCTGCGTACTCCTTATGAGAATCGAATGCCTGATGATCTTGATGATCTGAGGTGGAGCTGAGGCGGTGATGCTAGCGCTGGGGAGCGGCTGCAAATACAGATCATCATTAGCAGAGAGGTTTGACTGCACGGAGACCATAATAAATCAATTGCTTGCAGGCTCATATCAAAACCCTCTCAGTGAGTGGCAAGTGAAAACAAGCTCAGGGCTCCCACCGATTCTGCTTTATGGTGAGTTGTATAACTATTTCACTATATATTACAATGCAATAATAATAGAAATAAAGTGCACAAATGGAATGTGCTTGAATCATCCCGAAACCATCTCTCCCCCGCCCACCCCCGGTCCGTGGAAAAATTGTCTTCCATGAAACCAGCCCCTGGTGCCAAAAAGGTTGGGGACCGCTGTTCTATACTGATAACAGAAAAGTCATTGGAACAAGGCACCTTCTGTTTTCCTATAGGCATAAGCTGCTTTAAGGAAGCAAGTGTGACCTCAGTATACTCTGTTTGCCAATTTTTTGTAGACAAACTTATGGGTGACAAGGGACGACTATATCTCTGGCCGGAAGGTATGAAATGTACTCAGCAATTTCTCTGCTTGGTGAGGGGAGTGCCTGCATATACAATGGTGATGTCCAGAATGGTCACTGTGGCCTCGCAACCATTTCATAAAACAGAAACCAACCTCATTCAAGGAAAAATGACTCACCAGAACAAAAGAGCAGGTCAGTATCCAGGGCTCAAGGTCACATTTCTACAAACACCTGCTTGTTCTCGGATAACACCTGCTCAGAATCTCAAACATAAAAGGGGCAGGGCTATATCGACAAAGTCCTCTGCTCTTGGCTGCGAAGGGAGGCACAACTTTCCTAGTATGATGAAGCAGAGATAATGGATGGGGAAAACTCCGGAGTGTCCCAAAGGATTAAGTTTCCTCCACTCTGCTTGAGCCTCGACATGAAGACTGGTTGGCAGGCAGTCCAGGCAGCTTTTAGGTGCTCCCACAGCCTGTGCTAACCTATACATTGAGAATGACCAGAGCACTAACCCAAAGGGTAAGCTGTGTCAGCTGGACAGCATAAGTTCCTAGATGGGACAATATCTGGAGGAAATTACCATTAAGTATATGGTACTCTCTTTTCTCTGTTATTCTCACACACCAAACAGCTGTTGTTAAAGCTGTCGGATTCAAATTACAGCTCCAAAGCTCTTCTACAAAGAGACTGTGGGTTAGAAGAAGAGCCCAAAAGGAGTCTCTAAGTCTCCCACCTTCTGATTTACATACTGGCCTTCTGAACATGACTTTATTCTCATCAAATTGTAATACACTAAAGATGGCCACAAATCTGTGCTACTCCTCCCACTGAGAGGTAAAAATCTAACCCCTTCCACTCTGAAACTGGCAGAGACTGTGACCCGTGGAGGCCAATAGATTACGGCAAAAGGGACACTGAGCCAGTTTCCCAGGCCCAGGCCTTAAGAGACTGGAAACTTCCATTTCTTCTCTTATAGAGCACTTGCTCCTTGAGTTTTGAGTCAGGTTTAGACTAGGGCATTGCCAGCTATTCCTGATGTGGCTGGCCCTATGTGGGCCATAGTATCTCTCAAGCTTCTCAAAGCTACAGCTACAATGAATGGGGTCTTCGGCATCAGAAACCCTCCAGGATGCACTAAAAACAGAACTTACCAAGCGTCTGAGAACTTCCCAGACCACAGGACATGGCACATCTACTCTTGGCAGCATGCCTGTTGTCCTTGAGCTGATTTCCATATTATTGTTGAGAAGAAATGAACTAGACCACACTGAGAGGCTGAATTGAATGATACATTAGGAAGATCATTAGGTAGCTGGGAAGGGACTGGAGTCCCATGGCCAGTGGTGTGGAAAGGTTTCTTGGAAGAATGTAATATGTGCGTGGTCTTGGATAGGGTTGGGCAAGAGGGAAATAACAAAGGTAATAATATCAGCAAAGACATGCCACTAAGAGTAGATGTACCTTGTCTTATCCTCTTCTCCTTTCCTCATTCTTGATGAATGAACCAAGCACAGGACCAATACATAGCAAGCATGCAAGCAATGTGACTTGAATCTGGAATTGGAATTGGAATTGAATTGGAATTGACCCCTACTCGATATGTATTTTTAAAAAGCCTGAAATCCTGACCACAATTAAACAGAAGACTAGGTCTTCCTGCCAGTCCACGAGTGGCCTCCAGTCTGCCCTGTGAGCTACTTTTAATGGAGAAAATTGAGGTTGATTCACTTGAACTCAGTGTCAGCCTCAGGCCAAGCTGGGGACATGGGGAAAGTGGTTCTTGGCATCCTCCCTTCCTACCCAGGCCTGGAAACTCCCCTTCCCAAAACTACCTTCTCTATCTGGACCCATATGCCCTCCTCATCTGTCTTCCAAGGGATTGTTCTGTCCATATTACAATTTCATTCTCACATCTAATTTAGACCTCCTTTTCTCCTTCACCTCAGTCCTACACTGGAGCTCAAGGCCACTAATATAGGAAGTCTGGCCTGCCCTTTAGAGACATGCCCCGGCCCCTCCTCTTCTGGGTACCATCTCCTCCAGTGTGGGGGAATGAAGGGGGAAAGGGGCAGTCTCTTCCCAAGTTGGCTGAAAGAGTTTGCAGTCCCATTCTTTTTGTTCACAGCAGTTATTCTAACTCATCATCTCTGGGCTCCCTGCGATTGGATGGGGGCATCAACCTGCCCCATTAACAAGGGGTGGCTCCCAAAGGCTCCCCTGGGTGCTACTACCAGGTAATTTTGGCAATATTTTCTGCATAACAGCAACCACACTCCTCCAATGTGGCGGTTCCTCCCTCAGTTACCAACCATCCCAGGACAGCCAGAAGACCCCTGGGCAAAGGCAGGATCCATCTTCTAAAGTGATCAGGGTGGCAAGGGGCGGGGGGAGGTACTTCACACACACTACTCTCCCCCACAGCCATCTCTGCTGTCTTGGTTCTTACCCTGGGATGGGGAGTGGTCAGGCTGGTGCTCTGAGTCAGTATCTCCTTAAAAGCCCTGTGGAGAGGGAGCTGCCGTGGGTGCATTTGTCCTCAGACTTGAGCCTTAACTACTACCCTAGGACCACAGGCAAAGGCACAATGGTCCTTCTTTGACATTTGTTTTACATATGGAACTTCCAAAATTTTATCTGAAGACTCCCTCAGCTTAAAAAGTTTGAAAACCATTGTTCTCTACCATAAAGCCCCACCCTTAATTCAATGGACTCTTGTGTTGTTTCTCATAGTCTTAGTTGTTTAAGTCATACTTTTCCATACTCTAGGGAAGGGAGTACTCATCCTGTCCCAGATCTTGTCTCTTGAACATGCCTGGCACATCAATGTCTAGGAATGAACCCACGGGTGGCCATGCTGCTTGCCATCCAGGTTCGGCCCTGATGAATCTCTATATGCTATATGGATTGCAGCAGGGTCTTGCTAACAGCATATTGGAAATGCAGCTTTCCTGGCCCACATGGACAGGTTTTTATCTATTTTCATCCTTTCCCTGCTCTGTTTAAATATGGTGTCTGTGACTGAGTTTCGTGTTCCGGAGGCATGCAGTCCAGAGAGAAGGAGCCAGAGTTGCTTCTCTGCCTTGGCGCTTAGGAAAGAGCAAATGGGGCTGCCACCTGCCTGGTCTGGCGATGGTTCCAGAATGGCTCAGGTTATTCACAGCACAGATCCACCCAGGGTTAAAAATACCATCCCGAAAGGACTCTCCCTCTAGCCACAAAAATACCTATGTGGGTATAGAGAGAGACTCAAAAAATGACACAAGGTTTAGGAGAAACTGTCCACTTGGAAAAGAACTAAAGTTATTAGTATCAGCCCTGCAAAAGAGAAGATAAAGAGATCCAGGAGAAAAGAATGAGGGCAGCTCAAGAAGGATATACACTGGAGGTACAGCAAGAGAAATCTGGTCTAGACTATAGGAAGAACTTCCTAACCATGAGACATAAGGAGATCTTCACAAGGTGTCTCCTTGGGGGATGTAGAAGAGAAAACAAGATCAGCCCTCCTTTGTGAGGCTTGTTCTGAAGCAGAGGGTTAAACTGGGCAATTTTACTAAGTTTCCACCAGCCTTGGGAATTTACAATAAATTTTAGAGAAGGGCTGACTTTCTTGGTAGAAGTTTATTCTCTCCAAGAAATTTGGCTGTATGATCCCTTATGGGTTTCATCCTTTCGATTACAAACTCATTTACACAATCACTGTGCCCCACACATGAGGCCCAGAGATGTGGGAAATGAAGATTCCTCCATCTTATGCTTCACCACTGGGGCCCAAAATACCCCTCTCCACCTTTCTCTGTCTTAGAACCAGTCTCACACTTCCTGAGCTGGCCTCGTTCTAGCCCTCGTGTGCCATGGGAGATAGTGTCTCCACATTTCACACCCAAACTTGGAAGTGGATATTCCTAAAAATTCATTACATACTCTGTATTGCCTTTGACTTGAGCTTGTCTCCAGGGACTGAGAAGCACCCAGAGAATCTATCCTTAGGAGTCAAAGAGGGAGCTGTCACCAACGTGGCTGTTCTTCCAACTTCTTCAGGAGGCTGGCTCATTGAGATGTTGTTCATCCTGTATCTCTTATCAGCAATAGAGCTTCTTCAGCTTTCCAAAGTTATTCTGAATATCCATATAAATCCAGGAAAAAAAAGTCCAAATTCTCAAAAAGATAGTAAAAAAACAACCAATTTGCTAAAATCCAAAAACAAATTACTGTACCATTGGGTGGCTAAAGTTTAAAGTAAACTAAAGCATTCCCCTCCATGCCAGGCTGAGAAGCAGCTCTGGCTCCTTCCCTTGGACTGCATGCCTCAGGGACATGGAACACAATCCAGAAACCATATTTAAGCAGAGCATGAAAAGGATGAACATAGACAAAAAACCTGCCCATGTAGGAAAGGTACACTGCATGGAACATGTAGAGTATGAACCTACTAATTATTCAGAAATGGTTCCATCATGCATTCCAAGGTGTGTTCATCTCTCAGCTTGGAGTTTTATGACATTTTCATTTCTTTTGAATACATGCTTGTCTCCTGATTAATGTTATACAATACAAAAAATCTGAATGTGAAACAACAGAAAAGGAAACCATTTAAGGCATCAAAATCTACAGCTGGAATTGTTCGGCCAGCAAGCACTCTTAGGCTCAAAACACCCTTGTTTCAAGAACACAGCCTTATAGTAGGTGACTCTGTGAGCCGCACCTTACGATGATGCAACAGCCCAAATGAAGGGGACAGGGAGGGAACAGCTCCTAAGGATGAATAAATGAAAATAGTGAAACACACTGGGTTCTCTTACTGAGGAAAACGCTGTGGTTCTTCCTCTTTTTGTACCATCTGAGAAATTAATTCCAGAATAAAGTATCTTAAATAGCAAACTAACTAGAACAGCTTTTGCCACTTCCTCTGCTTTGGTAGCCCCCCCATCAAATTCCAGTTCCAAATCAACACAAGGCAACTTTCTGTCAACATCTTAGGATGGTGCTCATGAACCTTAGTAAATAAAAACAATGATAATAAAACTAATAAAAGCTAATACTATGGTGTCTGCCACATGCCAGATGCTCTTCTAAGTGCCTTAGACTTGATTCTCACCACAAAGTGATGATGTAGGTACTATCATCAGTCCCATCACCCAGACAGGGAAGCAGGCTACTCTTTTTGGCTGAAGGAAGCTGTGAACTCCAAGAGAGTACATATCTCTTCCTACCTTCTGTCCTTCTGTAACAATAACAGCTGAAATTTATTGAACATCAAATGTGTATCAGACACTGTACAAAATGTTTCAGTGCTTTATCTCAATCAATCCTTAAAATAAACATAAAAGCTACACATGGTCTGCATTTTACCTAGTAGACAACTGAAGCTCAGAGAAGTTTCCAAAAAATAGCCCTAAGTGTCAAAGCTAGAATGTGGCAGAGTGTGGACCTGAACCCAATCTGTCTCCATCCCAAAATCTTGGTTCCCAAACCCTACTCTGTTCTCCTTTCTGGGTACCTCCCATCTCAAGGACACTTG
The DNA here is from genome assembly GCF_003031525.2 of Neophocaena asiaeorientalis asiaeorientalis. Taxonomy (NCBI): domain Eukaryota; kingdom Metazoa; phylum Chordata; class Mammalia; order Artiodactyla; family Phocoenidae; genus Neophocaena; species Neophocaena asiaeorientalis. The sequence goes on along the minus strand of NW_020173955.1, from coordinate 4,412,795 downwards.
CAGTTACCACCAAAACCCAGCCTCTTGGGTTATTTTCATCAAGTTTAAAAGCCCTTCCTGAGGCTGAAGATGGCCAAGCGGATTGCTCCCGGAGAGCCCAGTGGCACCGTTGCTATCCGTTGGCCTCAGCCACAGCTGTGGTTTCCAAAGGAAATAACTCATGCAGCCGTTGGTCGCACCTGTCACTCACTGGAGCCAGGACTTGCATCAGAACACTGGGGCCCCACAGGGAAAGAACGGCAGCTACATCAAACTGATGGGCATCAATGCAGGTCACTTTGAGATTTGTGTGCCCACTTCCCTAGATCTGAGATCAGCCCCACTGTGATCCATTCTCCCTGCTTCAGAAAGTCACGAAGAACGGCACTAGACCTTGGACATTCTAGTTCTGTGGAAACAGTCCATCCCAGTGCCCTGGACAGGCTGAGGCAAGGTAAAATCAGTAGGCATGATTAAATTAGGTTAAGTACCTCTAAGCTTCCTTTGATTAAAAAAGAAAAGAAAAATGGGAACTAATGTCAAAGAGAAGACTATAAATAAGAAAGGCCAACAACTGGCTGTAAGAACTGGGGTCTTCTCCACAGTCCCAGAAGGAGGAAACGCCAAGTTTACCTTCAGCCTGATGAAGCAACAGGATTTTGATGAGGACACAGGAAAAGGAAAAATTTTAGGGTATTTTGTGATGGTGGCAAATTCAGAGGAAACTAGAATGAGTAGTGTCAACTTGATTCAGTTGAATGCAAAATTCTGTAAACATTAATGGAGCATCAACTAAGCACTAACAAACACCAAAATGTAAGGACTACATACAAGAGTTATTGTACCTGCATCTTCTTATACTCTTATCAAGGAGCCAAGACATATGTGCTTGACACCCTTAAATAACAGGAAAATCTGGCATGTGAGTAAGTACTCGGATGAGTGGTGAGTTCCGTGAAAATAGGAAGATGAAGGTATGTGTGTGTTTAGATCGGCAGAAAACTCTTTGTGGGTGTTGTAAGGTCTGGTCTAGGTCCCAGAACAGGTTCTGTAGGATCTAGACTCAAATCTTTTCTCCCTAACCACAGCGTCCAAATTTACCCACATAGGCATCTAGGAGAACCAATAATTGTGCTCTAATCCTGAATTATTTCTGTTCTGTGACAGGTGGTTTCCAACACCACCTTCTTATGGATCTTTGAATCCCTCCCAGGATTCAGCCTTCCCCTGTGGATACAGAAAATCTTTAGTTGTGCACCCTATAAGCTGTATCAGCTGCTTTGCCATGTGATGGTTTTCTGGGGGTCAGAACTCAGAAGGAGGGGGAAAAGGCCTGGGTAATTAAGTTGCCAGGATGTCAATTCTTTTCAGTTAGCAAATTTTCCAAAACCAAAGTAAAACTACATATGAAAAGGGGAAACTTCATTTTTTATCTTGAAAATATAACTATTGAGATGGATTTGGCCAAGGAACCAATGCACAAAGGTCTGGTCTACTTTTGTGCTATTCGAACTATAGAGAAGACAAAGTAATTTTTAAACCCTTCATAGGAAAACATGGCACAGGGATGCCTGTAATCCAATATCTTCCTGTCGTTGAGTCAAATACCGCCCTCCATCATCCTTGATGGAGATGAGAATGCACGCTACTTGCAGCTGAAAATGTCCAATGACTTTGGAAACACTAGTTTAGGATGCCTTCCCCAATAATCTCTTCTTTGTTCTACACATTTTAAAAGTATCTCTTCACTCTACTAGATTACTTACATAAGAATCCAAAGAACCTAAAAACAATCTCATGCATCTGATGCAGAAGTGTTTTCTTGAGATGCTCTGAAGCTACCTGAGGACAGCAACACACCTCTGACTGAAAAATCCAAAGTGCTGGTTTCTACCATATGGCACTGAGGCTCATTAGCCTCTCCTGAGCATGTGACAACCTTTTCCTTGGAAGAGAATGGTGGTCTGATTGCCTTAGTAGAATATCAGTTCCTCAAGAACAAACTCATCCTCAAGGTCTTCTCCTTTTATGTCTTCCAGCACAAGCGGAATGCCAGGCATCCTATCAGTGTTCCAAAAATTTATGTTGAACTAACAAAAAAGTCAAAGCAATGTCAAGCACAAATCATCATAGCAGAACCAGAAGGCAAGATTCGGGTTCTGGGAGACAGTGTAGTCAGGAAATGGGCAGGACGTTGGGAGACAGTCTAGGTCAGGAAATGGGCATGAACTGGGAGACAGCCTAGGCCAGGAAATGGGCAGGACACTGGGAGACAGTCTAGATCAGGAAATGGGCTGATGCAGGATCAGATATGCTGGGGGTCCTGCTAACTTTGAGTTCTGTTTCCCTGTCAAGCCCTCCCTGATCAATTATCCAACCCTGGGACCCAGTCAAGATGAACTAAAATGTCAGCAAGCTAACAGGAGGAGACTGTGATCTGCTTCCTGTTTACCAGCAGGTAAATACCAGCAGGTATTTTGTAGGGAGTCAACAATGTTTATTGAACAGAACTGAAAAAAAAAATGAAAAAAATTCACTTAAAAATTTCAGAGGCATAAAAGTCAAGGAGAATAACATGGATTAAAGAATAAGTGGACCTTTACCACTAGATGTTCTGTGGCCTTTTCTGGGAGGGAGAAAGTCAGTGTGAAGAAGCCAAAGCCTTACACTCAAAGGCCCTTCACAAACCACAGTGATGCACAGCCACCAAATCCTATGAACAGACTGGATCTAAGTACACAAGTGAAGAGCCAACTACAGTGCAACTTCTCATCCTTCACTTTTACTACTATCTCAGGCCTGGACTTTCTTTCTGAAAGTCCTGATACCAGAGAGGGAGTTCTAACAGTGACTCCTGGGGGTCTCCTAAAGAGGAAAGCAAGATCCACAGGGGGCCTCTCCTTTAGGGCACTTTGCCCAAGGGGTCTTTCCCTGGAGGCCATCATCATGCTTTAGAACACCCATGAACTCTCTGAAATCATTTTATGTGTACATGCATTTTCCTAGGAAAAGCCATACCTTGCGTGGGTTTCTCAAAGGGATCCATGACCTGTATAAAAGGTTAAGAATCAGTAATTAAGTAGCTTTGGTACTTTAAGTTTGGTCAAAATCATTTGCTGGGTAATAAGCTAAAAAATGTTCTACATCAGAAAGGCAGCATGGGATGACAGAAAGAGCACAGAGTTTAGAGTCAGACCCACTTGAGGTGGACTTCCAGTTCCACCATGTAGCGGCTGCCTGATGTGGCAAAGTTCCATAAACCATCTGAGCTCCTGTATATTGGGGACAATGATACCTACCTCCCAAAAGCCACTAACACAGAGAATGCACTAAATAAACACCAATTCCCTTCCTCTCTTCATTAGAAGGCTTCCTTCCTCCTTCCTTCCCTCCCTCCTTCCCTCCCTCCTTCCCTCCCTCCCTCCCTCCTTCCCTCCCTCCCTCCCTTTCTTCCTTCCTTCCTTTCTGGCAAAAGCCAGCACCAATGCTTTGAACAAATGCCCCCTTTTCAAGGAGTACAAATCTGTCATCTGACATAAATAACAAGTTGACGTGCCATTGCATGGCCTGACCAACATTATCCTTTTACTGAAAAATAGGGAGCACATTAATGGGCTTTTGCACCATAAACAATATTGAGCAATGAAACCTTTCCTTCTCTCTGTTGTTTGTTGTTATTTTATATATGCCAACCCCAATAACCTACAAATTACATGTAGGAGATTATAATCACTAGTGGCAAACAGTGGGATACAGCCCAAGAAGATGGAAGGGATGAGAAGAGCTTATTACAACCTTTAAAAATTTGAGCACCAAAATCTCATGTTTTCACAAACAAAGATGCTATATAATCAACGCTAATAATATCACTTAACACATCCCAGAGCCATGGTCTATGTGTGCCTTCACAGCCCACTTTTGCATAACAGAGTTGCTTGGAATACTTCTTGTAGTTTTTATTTGGGGGTTGGGGAGGAATTTGGCCTTATGGATGCTTCAAAGTTGCACTACATGAGGCATGTAAGACTCTCCCTCTCCTCTGTCCCCTCCATCTGTGGAGAGAGGAGGAGAGAACAGAACAGGGGATGGAGCCAGGGTAACCAAGGGTTGGGGGGGAGTGGCGGAGGGAAGGACTGGTGAGATTTCATAGCTTACCAAAGATTATACAAGTCCAAAGGTTGATTTTTTGGCATCAGCTTTACCCAAGTGGAAAATTCCCAATTTTCTCTACTTGGTCCTTTCTCTCAGAGGAAATGCACAGTTTTGTGGGACTCAAGCAAATGCATCTCCTTTCCTAATTTTCCTGTGCTGGATGCAACACTAATTTATATCCACATCTGTGCTGGAGATCTTACAGACCTGCTGTTGTTTCCTTCCCAAGCTGTAAGGTAGGGGCTTGGGGTGGGGGTGGGGAGGAGTGGAGTTGAGCACGAGGGAAAGAAGAGAGGGAGTGTGGTCGGAAACGTAAGGAAGGAGAAGAAGAAAGCAAAACTTCACCCAGTAAGCATTTTCCATACCTAATAATTTGATTTTGAAGGCTAGTCATATCAAAGAGCAAAATATTCAATACTGTTAATTCAGTTTTGCAAAATATATTCTTAATTTAAAAATGATTTTGCTCCGGGTGGTAGTGCAGTAATAAAGCAGTTATTGACCAGGTCTTATTGATTGCAGAGTCTGCGGGCAAAGAGCACTGACCTTGCTCACACTCTTATTGCTTCCTCCCTCCCTGGCCTTCTTCATCTATGCTCGCTCAATAATATATTATTAATATATATTTTTAGCAAAAACTGTATGTTACAAGGTTAAGGGCTTCTTAGTGATTTTTTTCAAGCTACTCTCTGCCTTTGGGGTGTTAGGGAAGAATAAACTCGGTAACCGAGTGTCTGGATAGAAATGGCTTTCCATGAAAATACTTCACCCACCACTGGGAAGCACATTGTCACCATCCACTGTTTTCTGTCACGTAAGACAGAAAGAAAAGACTCCTTAAGCCAAAGGGGGTTGCAGCAGCTTGGGCAATGGTGTGCCTATGGAGAGGAAACCATACCATGGCTGTAAAGACCAAATTCAGGCCACATCTGTGTCCTTCCCAGGCAAGTAACTCTGAGCCCAAAGGAGGGAAATCTGTGGTCACATCAAAGCCAATGACAAGAGTGTCCAAATCCTTCCACTCCTTCTAATAGCTCTTTCATGAGGCTTTCCCCAACACCTTCATGACCATCTTCCCTACACTATAACCGTGTATGATATGCAGCAATTGTTTACTTTCAGCATTTGCACATAAACTATCTTGTATATCCATCTGCTTTTTTCCCAGATTGACCTTATTTCCTTAATAAATGTATAAGTCTTTGGAAGGCAAACATTATGCCATATGTTCCTTCAATATCCTTTCAAGGACCTGTCATGTGCCAGGTTCATAGTAAGCATGCAGTTAACAATTATCACATTGGAACGTAAATAATGCACAGCTCTGTATTAAACTTCCTTCCAAAGAAAGCAAAGATACAGAGCATTATAGTGCAGTGTGCTTCTGCCCTCTGCACTGGGAGCCCCTGTAATCACGTGGTTTGCCTGTCTCCACATACGCACCAGGTGAGGGAAGGAAAAGTGAGAGACCACGGAGTCTGAGAAGCAACTTACACTGTTGTATCATGAGGCAGAATGTTCGGGCAGTTTGCTTTCATGTCATGTATGAAGAAAGAGGAAAGAACAATGATTATGCCTCTGAAACACTGAACTCAGAGAGGCTAGCAAATCCATAAGCTCACGAAGACATGAGGACTGGAAGTGCATGGGCACAACTGCCACCTGCTCCCTCCAACTACGACCCCACCCACATCTCTCTGTACTGCACCGATGAAACTGGTGCTTCCTCAGACAGGTCTAAAAAATAAAACTGTATCTCTCTGATTCCTCTCACACTGCCTATCCCCATACCTGAGCTCCTGCTTTTATAATGAAAAGTCTGCTCCAGAAATATTCATAAAGGATAGGAAAGATGGAACAGGATCTATCTAGATCTCTTAGTTGCTGCTGGTTTCACTGCCCACTAAGAAGGGACAAAGAAAAGGATACCAGTGATGCAATCATGGGAGATCATGGCCTAACAGAAACATCCAGATGAGCAAGGAGGAAGGCTGGGCTCTACCTCCTAGCTGTGTGGTCACTGGCAACCTACTCAACCTACCGGCCAAGGTCTCAGCAGGCACCGGCTGTTCAAAGAGTTTAACAGAAAAGAATGTGTGAAAGTACTTTTTACAAACATGTGGGGAGGGTAATGGGACCAACAAGGAACAGCAAAGGGGCTAGCATCAGCAGGAGGTCTTTGACATTGACAGGCCTGAATGGGACTGGTTAGAGCAAAGGGGTTGCTGGAAAGTGGCAGAAAGTGTAGGTGTGGAAAAGAGGTCGCCTATAGCCCATAGCAATGTGGCCATAGAGGAACACAGGCACTGTCAACACCACACAGGCAGTAATAAACCCCAACCTCTGTCTCCTGGTGTCTCCAAATCTCATGTCAGAGCCAGAAGACAAGGGAGACTAGATGATGGGGGTCTTTCAGGTCAGCCAACCAGGGCAAAGAGCCAGGCAAAGCAGCATGGGGAATGATCTGGAAGAGCAAATGGATGAATAGCCCCCATCTTTGCGCCTCATTTTCTCCTTTGTCACACAGGAATAATTATGCAACCCCACCTACCACACAGGGTCCTCCTAAGGATTGCACGTAATCACAGCTGTGAATGCACTTTATTAAAGTTTCCAACCCACTGCAGATTCTGTGTTGGTGAGGCACCCCCTCTGCTCTCTGTGGAGTCCTCTCCCCGTGCCCAGACCCCGTCCAGGGGAGGCACCCCCACTCCCAACCAGAGCCAGAATGATGTGAACAGAGCAGCACAGGGCTCTGCAGGTGGCAGGGAGAGGGGGGAGCTGCACACGCAAGGAAATAATAGAGACTGGATTGTTTATGCTTGTGGGACAGGGCGCATGAATATGGATAAAACCCTGTGCGCATTTTGCTAATTACCCAGCATCAGTGTTAAAGGAGAAAAGAGCCCACTGCAGATTTTCAAGCCAATTCCATCCCGTGGAGCCCGCCTCCACCTATGTACACACACACAAATCACCGCTGCCACCACCACGCCACCATTTTCTCTCTTCTTGTGTACATAACTGACAACGCTCCCCTGAATATGAACCACGTCGACCCATTTGAGTTAAGTCTGAATTGACGGAAGATTCCAATTCTGCATCACAACAGAGAGCTCAAGGAAGAAAGTCTCATTCCATGATTCTAGTTGGCAGGGGCTTCTTTCCTACAATATCTGGACTCAAAGCAACCTTATAAGCCACACAGGCAAAGACATGAGGTGAATCAAGGAGGGGAAGGCAGTGGAGAGACAAAGAATCACAGTTAGATGGGAAGCCAAAATTATGGAAGAAAAAGCAAAAAAAAAAAAAAAATCCCAGTCTTCAGTTCCCAGTCTCAACTGAAGCTTCTTTCCTTCCTCTGCTTGAAATGACCAAACTTACTGGCCAGATGTTTGGAGTTGGGTAGACCCAACTTCAAGGAAAGAAAAGATGGTGAATTCTAGCCTTTGTTTCCTGCCAGCTCCTGGGCTTTTCCCAGACAGCCAGTCCCAGGAGGATGGCTAACTCATCCTTGAAAATCAGCAGGGATGGGGCAGTGCGAAGGGCCTGCTCAGGATGGACACTTGGAGGGAGGAGCTCAAGCCAGTTCGCTTGGTACCTGAAGTCCATCACCAAAGGCTGCCAGGGGACATGCTCCTTTTAGCTCAAGATCAACCAAGCTAAAGAGCCAGCCATAAGCACCACTGTCCGGAGTTACATGCTTCAGGGCAATAACAAAGACATGACCTTTTTTTAAAAAAATATTTTATTTATTTATTTGGCTGCATCAGGTCTTAGTTGTGGCACGTGGGTTCTTCACTGCAGCGTGCAGGCTTCTCTCTAGTTGTGGCACGCGGGCTCTAGAGCACGCAGGCTCAGTAGTTGCAGTGCACAGGCTCTCTAATTGTGGCAAGCGGGCTCCAGAGCACCTGGGCTCAGTAGTTGCGGCATGCGGGCTTAGTTGCCCCACAGCATGTCGGATCTTAGTTCCCCGACCAGGGATTGAACCCACATCCCCTGCATTAGAAGGCAGGTTCCTAACCAATGGACTGCCAGCAAAGTCCCAAGACATGGCCTTTTTACTTCATTCCTTACATTTGTTCTCCTCTACAAGAAAGTCAGCACTAGATTGACTTTCAGCAGACTAGCCAGCAGAGGCACTAGAAAGACGTCTGTGAGTCTGGAGACCTAGATCCTTATACTGGCTCATCCCATGCAGCTATGTGATTATGAGTGAAGCATTTAGCCTTTCTGAACCTCATCCTTACAGTTATCTTTACCTAAAAAAATTAAAAATCGGGCCTAAAAACTCTCATAGTTCTCAACTTCAAAACTCTGAACAACGCCAGAAGCTAACATGGATTGAGCCCTTCCTTAATTGCCAGACACTATTGTGCAAACTTTAGCTCAATATTTCTCAACAGCCTTGTGAGACAAGTGTTATTATCCTCATTTAACAGATAAGAAAACCGAGACCCAGGGTAGTTAAGTCATTTTCCTGAGTTGGTAAGTGGTAAGGTGGGGATTTGAACCCTACGACAGCATATTGATGGTATAGCATATCAATGAAAAGCATGGGCTATTCATCCATATGCTATTCTACCCAGGCTCAAGACTTTCTAATCTAGTGCATCTTCCATTATATCAAACAGCTTCTTGTCAGTTTCCTGGAGGAATTCTTCCATCTCCAGATCAGCCTCAGAAAAACCAAGGAGCAATCATCCATCAGAATTTGTTTGGACCCCAAATTTCCAAACAAGTTCTGATGGATGTTCCATCTTCAGTGGGTTGATATGGGCAAAACAGAACTTCTGGTCTCTGGTTCAGGCACACACATTCTACACAACAGATACTCAGTAAACATGGCATACACATTGTACACAGCAGATGCTTAATAAAAGGCTTAGCGTGAAGCGATGCATACAATAAGTGCTCTATAGAGTCCTGGCACTGAGATTAGGAAACATGGCAGAGACTATGAGTTGGAATGGATGGGAAAGTTATCTAAACAGCATCAAAAAATAAAATAGTAAAAGGAAGTCTACAAAGACATTATCAACACAGGGTCCCTCTCCCATGCCAGCTCCACCACTGCCGCTACCAGAACTACCCACCAAAACCCACAATGCCTCCAAGTGCCTGAGGGGAAAAGCATCTTCTAAAAGCAAAGTGTCCTTGGGCCCAGGCTTCCTGCCATATTTCTGCCTTGGACTTTGCATCTAACTTTTTAGCAGGGGAGGCAGGAGCTGATTGGATTATAGGAATACAAATGGATTAATTTGGGGTGGATTAGATACATCACAAAACATAAGTTTGACTTACATTAACATAAAAATGTCATAAAAATGTAGATGCTGAGGCAGAGCTTATTTGTGATGCTGCTAATGCATTGTTACTCCAGCAAAAGACGTACACAATATTTACACTGTATCTGACCACATAAAACATGTCATATACATATGCAATTTTTCATTATGTAGAGGGAAAAGAGCCAGAGGGCCCTTCAGAATTCCAATTCTTGAGCTTCTCATTTTCCCTTCTTTTTGTAAATCTTTTTTCCCTTGATAGTCAAGAAACAAATACAGTTTTAAACCATCATTACTGTATTTAGAACAGTTAATATTTCATATCGTGACGTCTCTACTCAGAGGTAACAGGTTTAGTTGATTACTATTTGTTTATAGAGCTGGAGAAACCTGCAATCACAGGGAACACAGAAGGCTTGCAATTAGATCTATTGGCTGAGAGCTGCACCTCGCTGACCCACGGTTAAGTGGTTAGCGCTATCAGAGAGAAAATGCCTACTGGCAGCTGGCACATCTGCACCTGATAATACGGGCAAAACTGACACGGCTACTAAAGGCTGCTGCTCTCCTCTTTACCCAGAAGCCGAAAACAGATCATGCTTTTTAATAGTGCGTCAACACATTTCTTCTGAATTAGCATAATCATGTGAGTTCTGGGAGGATCGGGCACGTCTTGGCTAAGCTGCTGTGAATTCTTCAAATTATCCAGATAAAAAGGGATTTTCTTTCCCCCACAAACCTGAGTCTATACTCAATTTCTAGTTTATTAAAAAGGGAAAGGACAGGAAGAGAGCGATTGAAGAAAAAGGATGAATCTAAGTGTTTTTAATAAAACACATAATGTCCCACGTGTGACAGCATGGACACACATCACCTGAGGCGGGATGGGGGTGGGGAGGGTGAGGAGGGGTGGCTAGCATAAATACACAAACAGGATTCTATCAAAGTGGAAATGATGATGACAAGTAAGAGTTCATTATGTACCTGGCGCTGCATAAAGAACCTACAGAATCTACCACCTCTTCAGGCCAACACTTCTATTCCCAGGCATCCAGGTCTTCTTTCTCCACCAATCATTTTATAGACCCAAAAACAAACAGGGTTGAGCAACTCAACTGGGAACTCTCTATCAGATATAGTGGGATGACCACCAGAGAGCAAGCCAACAAATCCCCATGCTGCCCTGGGACAAGAAAGGGTGTCCAGGGTCCTGGTGGCCTCTACTCCTAAGTAGGGGCACACAGTTCCCAGGAATCACAGCTTTCCTTCCTGCAGCCAACTTCTGTGAGACTCAGGCCACACAAGCATGTACAGCTCCTTTCTGAGAATTAGAAAACAGGCACTCACTATTGGCAGACTAATTAGAACAAGGCAGCTCAGTTAGAGACAAAAAAATAAAAATAAAAAAATAAGTAAACTAAAACCAAATGAAGAATAAGAAGAAAATATTTAAAGAATGTAAGAACTCTGTGTGTGTGTGTGATTGATAAGTTTCAAAACATACACACAGTGAAGTACTATGCAACTATTAAGAAACAAGTAAGGGCTTCCCTGGTGGCGCAGTGGTTGAGGGTCCGCCTGCCGATGCAGGGGACACGGGTTCGTGCCCCGGTCCGGGAAGATCCCACATGCCGCGGAGCGGCTGGGCCCGTGAGCCATGGCCGCTGAGCCTGTGTGTCCGGAGCCTGTACTCCGCAACGGGAGAGGCCACAAAAGTGAGAGGCCCACGTACCGCAAAAAAAAAAAAAAGAAGCAAGTAAGCAAAAAACGAAAATCTATATAAATGATATGGAGTGATTTCCAACATATACTATTCAGTGAAAAAGCAAAATATAAAAGACATTGTTCTTCATGCTATCTTTTATGTAAAAAGGGGGAGGGAAATAGCGCATACACAAATATGTTTTTCTTTTTTCACATAAAGAGACACAGGGAAAACAAATCAGAAAACAAGAGAATTGGTAACCCATCATTCCCCACTAAAAGGAATCAGGGAGTTCCTTGGAGAAATGGAAAATAACAGAGTTGAGACAGAGAAGAGACAAAATGAGCCTAGAACACCCTCTTAATCCAGAAAGTAAGAAAGTGTTTTCAAAACTGATGGTGGCATTTTCAAAAAACACAGGAGCAGCTTGAAGCATAGAAGCAGCTCCCCACTAGCCAATGTCTGATAATTTGAGCACCAAAATAAATAACAAATTTTAACCCATTGTAAAAAAAAAGAATGAATCCATAAGTCCGTATTGATTATAAATAGATGAATAAGCAAATGAAGGCAAACTGAGGGCTCCTCCTTGCAAGAGAATGCTGACTGATAAACGTAGAGGAAATGGTAGATTGGCAAGTCGCCATATTCCATCATCCGTAAACAAGAACCATCGATAGATGTGAAATCCTGAGGTCAAAATTTGATGACTTACTAGATATTTACATGCCTAAAGTGGGTCCCAAGATTGTTTATTAGTTACAAGGGTAAAAAACAATAACTATGCAGTGGAGAAACCAGACAATACCTTGATCAGGTATTAAAATTAACATCAACAATAAAGGTCAAACATAATGTGTCTCTGGATGTGTTAATCTGAGAAGTACATGTACACAACATCCTCTGTAGAATTCTGGCCAAGAATACATAATCTGAATCTAATCATGAGGAAATATCCGATAAGCTCGATGAGGAATGTTGTATAAAATAAATGGTCTATATTCTTCAAAAATGTCAGGTAATGAAAGACAAAGAAACACCAAAGTACTGTTTTCAATTAAAAGAGAAAAAAAAAGAGACATGACAACTAAACACAATTCGTGAGACTGGACTGGATACTGTAGTTGAGGTGAAAACAATGCTATAAAGAACACTGTTGATATAATTGACAAAATTTGAATATGGACTGTAGATTGGATAAAAGCATTACTTTGCTTCCCTAGTATTTGATTAAATTTCCTATTATTTGATAACCGTATTCTGGTTACATACAAGAATAATTTTGTTCTTAAAAAATATACATTGAAATATTAAGGCACAGAGTATGATACCTACTCTCAAATGATTCAGGAAGCACTACGAATGACAGATTGATATACAACAAATGTGCCCAAATCTTAAAAACTGGTGAATCTCGATAAAAGGCATACGATTTTTCTCTGTATTATTCTCTCGTCTTTTCTCTAAGTTTGAAATTATTTCAAAGTAAGATGTTTTAGGGAATTCCCTAGCGGTCCAGTGGTTAGGACTCTGAGCTTCCAATGCCAGTGGCCCAGCTTCAATCCCTGGTCGGGGAACAAAGATCCCACAAGCTGTGTGGCCAAAAAATTAAAAAATAAAAAATAAGATGTTTTAAAAATAAAATAGGAAAGTGAGGGAAAAGAGCGCCCTCTATAGCCCCCATGCCAGCCTCAGCACTGCTGAGTTTCAGCACCACACACCCCTTCAGCCAAGAGCCCTCTCCCAGAGCAAATCTTACACAGCCATACATAGCAGCTCTGATGAAGGACACCTCCATCCTTCCAATACACCCCTTACTTGAGCTTCTCTGAGTGTTTCTGTCCTTTTCAATTAAATGCTTCCTGACCAGTTAATCCTCACCCTACCAGAGGGAGGGAGCAACATCCTAGAGCCAGATTCCCATCTTCTCCTGCAAGGCCTTGATCTCATGGTTGTACAACTCTCCTCTACACTGGGAACTTTTGATGGCTGCAACCATGTCTTATTCATCCTTACAGCCCAAGTGACTGACACACAGAAGATGCTTAATAAACACTTCAGTACTGAGTGGAGCTGGAATATGTTGACTGTGGGGATTTATACTACCATCGGTGTTAACAAGTCAAGCGTACACACCCCCACAGAAGCCTTCTCAACCGTGCTTATGCCAGCGTTCTCTTCCCAGGCATGTGCCAGGAAAAAGCTGGCATGACACACATCAGCATTACGTCTCCACCTGATGGCTTAGACACTCCTTTGGTGGGTCTGCTGTATTCTAAACTAAGCGTGGGGGTGGAGTAGAGGTAGAGAGGAACTTTAGCCCCACTGTAACTATCTACCCTAAACCTGGGGAGCAGCACATCAACAAAATGGTTTAAGCTTTCCAGGAACTGGAGAAGAGAAGCAGGTTAGCATCTCTGCAGATCCCCTCTACCCAAAGAATTACTGCCCCATAAGTACAAGGAGGGAGAGCTCCAGTTCCCACAAACTATCAGAAATTCCTGAGCTCTAATTCCAAGCATTAAGAATTTGCAAGTCTTTCAGATTCTCACTCGGACCGGGCCTGACCAGTATATGTAACCACCATACCTACAACTGCTCTCTTTGTCTTTTAGGAGGCTTGCCTCAAAAGAGAGTAGGAAAAAAACAGTAATGGGCCACAGAAGTAAGCTTCTCCATCCAACTGAGGCCTTTCCTTGGGATTCCTTTACAAGTTCCTAGTCCTAAGCTTTGCAGGAGTTAATAAAAACAATCAGAGGTTGGATAGAAGGAATGGTTCTTGGAGAAGAATGTGGAATTGACAAGACCAAAAATAACATGAGTCTATCCTATTTCAACAAGGATATGTCATTACAAATTTGACTGGACCAAAGGCAACTAATTCCACTGCCTACCCAGAGACAAGAAACAAGCAAGTCTTGAGTCAAAATTCTCTTGGTTGAAGCCAAAATGCTTTTTCTATCACTATTTTAATAATTTTGAGGTTACACTGTAGTTACTACTTTTGCAAGTAGATAAAGAAACTTCCTAAGACAGTTTTGTAATCCATCTGCATAAGTGGATGTTTTCCAAAGCCTAGAACCCAGGAAGTGAATCCAAATGAGAGGGACAGTATAGTGGTCTTGAAAAGTTGAGTTATTCAGAGAGCTCTGTCAAAACACCTAGATCCTACTGGGATAGTTTTAGGGGAAATTCTTAATTGGATGGAGGAAAAGATACGTCCATGGAGCCTTTAATAGAGCAAAAACCTCCTTGGAATACCTCTGCCACCAACTCTGGCTTGTCACCTGAGGGGGAGGAAAGCCTCAACAGAATAAAGGAATGAATAGACCCTAACAGTGATTTTGATGAAAAACTAATTAGGAATATAACAAGGAGATTATTAATTCCTGCCAGAATCAAAATTACAGGCCTTATCATGTTGGAAACATGAGCATTAGAAAAGAACAACTCTCAGACCACGCTTTGAAAACTGCCACCTGGAAGGGAGTGAATGATGAATTTGAATGCCCTGAAGGGAAACAGAGGCAAACAGGGAGGTTTAACGCTAAAGGAAATATGCTGCCCAGACTTTGGAGAGGTTGCAGGAGTGAAAGGTCATTAAGCTGTTTAGATGATTTGGAGAGAGTCAGAGTGGGCGATAAAGGGTAAAACCAGAGCTGGCGTGAGGCAAATGCTGACTCTGGGCAGAACACGGAGAAGAGGGATGGGGGAAGGGACACATTAGGAGTATGGGATTATCAGATCCAAATAACCATACATAAAATAGAGAAGCAACAAGGATTTACCATATAGCACAGGGAATTATAACCAATATCTTAAAATAACCTCTAATGGAATATAATCTGCAAAAAAAATCCCAAATCGCTATGCTGTACACCTGAAACTAAGAGAATACTGTCAATCAACTACACTTCAACTTAAAAAAAAAAAGAAACAAAACACATGTGGAAGGCAAGTGGGCAGAGGAACCCCAATAGTGAAAGGAAAAGGAACTGTACCCCTCTTCTGGGTATCAGGAAAAGTATGCTTTTAATTCTGTCTTAATGTTTTCCCAGAGTTAAACTGAATAGGTTTTAGGGTTTTTTCCTATTCTTTTCTTTTCTTTTCTTTTTAACTATGAGGAACTTTTGCAATTATATGCCATATGAGACCTGAAATAAATTTTATGGACTTTATTTCTAACATGATAAAAACTTGGGCTGATTAGATTTAGACCTTAGCTCCGGAGACATGAACAATAAGAGAATTTCCATTTTGCAGATGGGCAGGATATGTTCTCAGACAAAATTAGAGGACCACTTCGTTGGCCACAGAAAGCCAGCCCCCTTCGAAGTTGGACTGGACACCGAGGAATCCTACATTGACGTTGGGTTCAGACCCCTAGAAGGCAGCAGCCCCTTCTCTCTACTATGTCCTCACGTGCCTCAGAAACTGTAACTCTATTTTTTAAGATCATTTGTAGTCTCCTCTCCTCCCTTGTCCCCCATCAAGAGCTGGACGACGTTATAATTTTCTGTTACTAAAATTTTTATTTCTCTAAAGTGGTCATAAATGCTGGCTTGATGACAATCCAGAAATACTCCATATACTAAACACAAAAACTCGCTATGAAAATTGCTTGGTTTATTTTTGTTTATGTTATTGAGTTCTTGCAAATGACACAGCTGAATGTTTATCCTACCATAAGGAAATGCATTTTGGTATTTGTATTTTTGTTTTTTGTTTCTTGGGGATTCTTTTTTTTTTTTTTTTTAGTTTTGCTTTAAAAGATAAGGGCAATAAAGAGGGAACTTAAACATGTGCATACCCATATCACACACAAACACACACGCACATAATTCTAAATTTGGATAAAAATTATTCTACAACCTTCCAACATCTTATTTTCTTCTCTTCCATCAAGATTAAAATACCTTGAACTTAGCAATATTAAAACACAAACTAAGATAGACTAGACCTTCCCCATTTTTTCTATACTGCACTTTTCCTAGTATGGCTGTAGGAGACCCCTGGGCCCTTACCCCACCCTCATGTAAGAGCTCTCCTAGGAAACAGCTGCCAGGGCAGGCTGGACCAGAATGGATGAAGACAAAGAGTCTCGGTGAGGAGCAAAACAAAGGGAGCACAGAGAAGGGCAGCTTTCGTTAATACCATTAAGTTGTATAAGACTCCTAAAATCATACTGGCAATAGGCAATTTAACCACATTTCATGGAGACTTCTGTGAAATGGCAATTAAATCTAGATGAATGAGTAAAGCAAATAATGGAGAAATAAGATATGAGAAAGACATATGCATGTAAGATCCCTTATTTTGCAATCAGATATACGAGAGCTTCAGGAGTTGGATTAATAATTTGAATTACACAATTCTCGGCCACTGTTGGAAGTCCTGTCTGCGCTAGACCTCAACTGAACCATTTTTGGGGCCTCACTTCATCTTCTCCTTGATGAGAAAGAGAAAAGAATGAGTGCCCACATCATCGTTTTATTCTCCTCTCTTTAAAACTCTGCAGGGTAAACAGGTGTTACATCAGGTTGTGTTTTCTTAAAAGATGTCCATTAGGGCTTCCCTGGTCCAAAAAAAAAAAAAAAAAAAAAAAAGATGTCCATTAGTCTCCAGCCCTCCAAAGCTCACAACGCTGAGTGTTATGAAGAGATGGCCACTGGGCTTCCAAAAGTTGACAAAACCCATGGGAAAAAAATCCCAGCTGGATGTTTCTTTATGGGGAGCAACATGTAATCACAGCATGGAGGGCCCTTTTGAACATTTTCTGAGTAATAAAAATGTGTCATATCATGAAAACAAACAGACTTGGAAAGAAAAAAATCTTAACAGACCACAGACCTCAAAGAAAAAGCATCAGCAACTGATGGCCCTGCACACCCCATGAGCAGTTTCTATTTTTGTGATTCCTGAGATTTTGATCACATGCCATTTTGGTAACGTAAGTCTAATGAGGCCATAACTACTGAACAGCAATCACGTGGATCACAAAGAGCATGGGCTTTGGGTAAAATTAGGTTCAAATCCTGGCTCCTCCTTTCCGTAGTGGGCATTACCTCTCCCTAGTTTCTATCTCTGAAGTAGAGAAAATAGTATCTACATCACAAAGTTGTTGTGAGGATTAAATGAAATCATGTATGCAGTAGGCAGTCAATAAACACCTTCCCCTTATTTTGGTGAAGAGAGCTTACTTCTGGGAGGATCCTACCTTCTCAGATGCCTTTGATGCAAACACTCAAGTCAGCACTAGCTAACTAAGAAAAGGCACCAGGGATCGTCCCACAAAATAGAAACTGATGCACAGATTGTGGAATCAAGACCCAGACACTGAATCCTTTCCAACCATGGGACTGCGCCAGCCCCCTCAAATGAAACTTGTGCTCAGAGTCTGATGCTGGGGCAAGACATGGAATGTTGCATAGTTGGTTAGTTTGTTTCTCCTCAAATGTTTTTCTAATGCTATATTATATTTAAAATAAAAGCAGAATAATCTCATGTTTAAAGTAGTTAACTGATACAATATGCTAAATCAGCACCATAACTTTCTCCTATACAGCAATCTGGTAACTTACCTAACAGCAGATTACCCTTGTGACAATTTCAGAACAGGCCCCTGTGGTTTCAAAGTGTGTTCAACGGAGCCAGAGAGTTCTGTAAGGCCGAGTCAGGGGTGTGATCTTCAGATCACCAGACAGGCTGACCAATGATAACTAGCTGTGTCCCTGGTAATGTATTTAACCAATCTTGGCCTACGTTTCCTCATCTGTAAGTGAGGAAGGTGGTCTACCATCTCTAAGCCTCATGCAGTCCAAACGTCTTCTAGCCACACTTTTTTTTTTTTTTAACAAACTCAATTTTAACCTCTTCTCTCAGGAACACGGGTTTGAATTGATAAATGAATCCAGAAAACGATAATGCTTCTAAACTTCCAAAGTGTTAGAATCATAAGGTAAACTACTTTTTCCTGGTTGATTAAAGAGTTGGAAATAAACTGCCAATGCCAGACACTGGACTGGGTACTTTATCCATAGCCCTTCTTTTAATCTGAGCACCTGAAGGAAGAGAGGTAGGAAACCAACACATGACAAGGGCTATAGATTCCATGTACTGGGGTGCGTGCATTATATATATTGATATTACCTTACTAGGGGGCATCATCATCCAGTGCTTACAGATGCCTAAAATGCCAAGTATGAAGCACAGTCACAATTCAAATATAGGTCTGACAGCCTCCAAAGCCCAGAGTCTTTCCTGGGCTGCCCGCATAGAGTCAGAATAGCTGCAGAAGCTACATAATGTGAAGCAGAAACTTCCCCTCTCTGGCTGGGCCTTAACAACTGCACAGCAAAATTCTCCAGGTTAAGCCTCAAAGTTCTCCAAAGACCTTACAGCTCTAAAATGCAGTGATTCTCTGGTCAACTCAACAACCACAAAAAGTAAATGTATTACGTATCTGAGAAGCAAGGTTCATCTCTATGTCTAATTGGATTTCATTGCTATCTGAATCCTGTTCATCCCCTAGCTCTTCCCTTTTGTTTACCACCCCTCCGAAATAACAGCTAGCCTCCAAGGATTCAGATACTGCAGAATAATTCAAATTAATGGAATATATATTGCATGGTAATATATTTAACCATAAAAAAGGCGGGACAATCAACCTACGAGAGCTTCAAACTCAAGTGACTTCTTATTTCTCTTACAGCTAATCAACCGGGGCTCAAAGGACAGCTATTTGTTGATCTTTGAGTGTAAGGTGGTGTCCTCTCTGGCCCTTTCAATTCAGACATCAACCAAAAGACCTAAGAAGTTATTGTATTTCTGGGACTTTCCTTTGTTTAAAAAAAAGTGCAAGAAGATATTCAGTGGAATAAAAGAGAAGCATCAACATTTCCATTGGTAATCTGGTCCGTGTGTTCCCTGCTACTGAGCATTTTCAGAAGGCCTGACTGTCTGGGTTAATTGTTTAATGCTTTTAGTTAGAATTAAACTTTGCACCTGCTCTGACAGTGATAAATTAAATGTGCTCCTTTTCCAATACTGTTGCCCTCTTTAAGTAGAGACCAAGAAGTGTATCTCCCTTCTTCCCCAGCGTTTGAGGAATCTCTGCTACACTGGAGTGTAAACCAGCATAATTTGTCACCAGAGCTAGCGCCAATTAAATTGATTGCGTTGGACTGAACTCTGGGACCCCTAATGCAAGCACTAAGGGAAAAATGGGCTCTTTGCTGCCCATTCCCCCATGTGGCACTTAGGCATAGCTCAACAGTGGAAGGCTTTCAAGGTTCAAAAGGGTTTTATTTTCAAAAGAAATGGGCATTGATCAGCGGCATTTAAAGGCAAAGATAATTCCAGAGCTTGAAGGCTGGATTTGTGTTTAAGGTCTAAATCTCTTTCTTTAACCTTGGGGGGCCAGTATAACATAAAAGCAACAAAGAGATTAAGATTACAAAGGGTTTGCAAGTGTAAATGATGCGGTGGTATTCTCCAAACATAACACAGTCCCCATGCACAAGCCCAGGCACAGGCCAGCATTTGATCTGTTGGTTTTACACCTGTAAAAACAACTTGTGTTTATTTGTCACTCAGCAAACCGTTCCGGGCAAGAGGGGATAAAAAAAAAAGGAAAGTGGAGGAGGAGTGAACTTGTTCATACCGCAGAGTTCAAACGGGCCTTCCCCAAACCAACTGAAAAGTAAACACGCTAAAGGTCAGCATGGTAGAGACAATCAGAAAATTCCCTCTCTCTGTCGGTGTAGCACACACCACGCAGGAATACAAGGAGCAGGACGCTCTGTTCCAGCCCTTGGTCATTCCCCTCATTATCCCAGCCTCTGATGCTTGGGTTTGTTATGTCACGTCCCACCAAGGGAGGCTGTAAATAAGCTTGAAGCTAATACGAGCCCCTTCTTGATCCTTTATTTATGAGCTACCAATTATGTGTTCCTCCATCTTGCCTTTTAGCTCAACTTCCCACAATCAGTCCTAGAGAACAGCACCATTTGAGTAAGATCAGACGTAAATCAAGGCTACAAAGTTAAGAGACTCAGACTCCAAATTAGCTTATTCTATCACTGCACAAGGTGAGACCAGTGGTAAGTGTGCCAATTCCCTCAAGTTCAGATCTCTTTTCTCATCCGTCCTCTTTCTCCCTCAGCAACATATACCTTCTCACTTTATCTCCTGGTTCTTCACGTGACAAACTGAGGCCTTCTCAGGGACATCAAGCCTTATTGCTAAGCCAATGGAGTAAAAATGGAGTCTTCCTGCTTCACAGAAAGGGAAAAACTGATGCTTGTTGAGGCTTTCAAGGTCAGATCACGTGTCTGGGCACCCTGAGAAGGTTAATAATTTGGTATGAACTTAGGTGGCTAATCATTCAGTGATCCTTTAAAACAAGCAAGCAAACAAGAGTTCGCCATTACTTAGGAGAGAGACTATGTGCCATTCAGAAGAAAAGTGGAAAGGGATAATTCAGGCGGCAGCTCTCTATCTCCCTAATCCCCTGAGCAATTCAGCTCTGGCCCCAAACTTGCATAATCTACCCAGAAAATAAAAGCCACATCCCTCTGACCAGAAGAAATGTTGAACCTAATTACTGCTGCCTGATTATCTCTCCCAAAATACTGCTTTCAACCAGTCACTCTCTTATTCAAGGACCACTAAAGGCATCCCATGTCCTATCACATTCAAGCCAAATTGCCATATCAATTTTATTGGTCTCAGTCTGGCACTCAAATCCTTCTATCACCTGGTCCTACTACCTAACAAACCAGATTTCCTAAAACTGCTCACCACAATTCCTGTAACTCTGCTGTCCTACAAACAAAAACACTCATTCTTCTTGCCACAGTCAGCCTATCACGCCTTTACTTGCCCTTCTTACCCATCAACTCTTAATTCTCTTTATTTTATTCACCATCTACTGTGTCCCAGTTGCTGAAGGCCCAGATTCATTCTTACCTCCTCCAGGAAAACCTGAGACACTGACTTGAGCCTCTTATCTTCCTCCTCTAAACTACGGATTTCATAATCTGAATTGAATTTAGCTTTCATTGGAGATCTTCTCTAGTTTGCTGCTCCACATATCTTGTTTTCTGAGATGGTTCTTTGCGCACTTCAGAACAGGGTTTTTAAATCTATGGGGGCAGGAAGATGTGAAATGAAGTTATTAGGTTGCAACCAGAACTTTTTATTGGAATGGTTGGACAGAAAAGAAATAGAAAGGAAAGATCAGTATACTGTAAACAGCAAGGGCATTTGCTTTTATGAAAACTTTGTTTCTGACATGTAACTGTGTGCATATGTATAAACCGAAACCTAAGTGTGTGGTACTGTGCAATGATATAAAATATATTGAGAATTCTGGATTTAAAACAGGTTTAAAGCACTAGAATGCATTGAAAAAAGCATAATGTACATAGCTGAAGTTCATGCAAAAATCAGAGTAGGTCAAAGGATGTCAAAGGAAATCAGACAACCAACAGCCCTAAGAAATGGCATAAACTGCCTTTGCAATCATGGAAGCAGATCATGCATCCTCCCTACAGATAAGGGGAGTGTTAAGAAGTAATATTTATACATGACTTTACCATTTGCAAGAGGTTTCACATCCTTTATGTCATCAGCATTCCATAAGGAAAGCCAAGCAGACTTTTTTCAGGATTCCCATTTTTAAAAATATGAGGCTGGAGAGGTTAGGTGGCTTGTCCATGGCCTAGAGCAGGTCAGTTTTAGAAAAACAACAAATCTTCTGACACAAATTCCAAGTTCTTTCCTCTACCTGCTTAGAATAGATTGGTTCATCAGAATCCTTCCCATTGTTAAGGCACTAAGGGAAATTCTCCCTCCTCCAGGAAGACCTCTCTGATAGTCTCTGTGACCTCACCCACAACTTCTAGCACCGTCCAGCAGGCATGGCTCTTAGTTGCTCCACGAGGGTAATGTTTTCTTAGTAGCTTCATTACAAGTCCCTCGAAGTTGGGGGCCATGACATTTCTCTTGCTGACTTCTCATTTATTGTTTAATCAATGGACTGCCTCAGCTTCCCATACCAGGCTAGGTATTAAGTAGCAGAAAATAAACTTAGTGTGGGACCAGGAATGGTCAAAGCAATTGGCAAAGTTGGAGTACCCCAGTACCATGGAGCCCCGTCCTTGTATTTCAAACCACCAGGTATTTAATTGGCACCTACACCAGGCCAGCACAGTGAAGAGTGCTGCAGAGTTTACAGCTTAGGGGTGCAGACAGGCAGGCAGGCAATTAACTGAAATGCACAGCAGAATGGAACGAGGGCTAACTCAAGGTCTGAAACAGTCTATGGAGACAGGAAAGAGTGGGGAAGGGAGGATGAGAGAGGGCTTCACAGTGAAAGCAGTATCTGAGCTGAGCCTTGAAAGTCGACAAGATGTCACCGGCAAAGGTTTCCGAGACTCGTCACTGGCTCCATTTGCAAGACTCATTTCAGATTCCCTGGAGCAGTAGGATCAAGAGCAACAGTGATTAAAGCAGGAGGTCACACGCAGTCCAGAAGGACACGCCCTGCTCACCTTCAAGACTTCTACCAATGTCTAGGCTGCAGAGGAAATCAATCAGCTAAAGGTCAGAGATTTATGCCAGAGGCTGGCTGCCCAGGTCACCCTGGTGGTCAGCTCTGAGTTGCAACAGAGAAATCCTCATCATTGGCACCAAGGAGCCTGTGAAACCAGTTGCAATCACGTTGCTCTTTTCCATGGTGTAGATTGTATCAACCAGCGGCTCTAATCTGCGACTGTCTGGAATAGGAATGAGCGGATTAGCCTTTCAAACCCTCCCAAAGCAGGTCGGAAGTCTGCAGGGCCAGTGCTCAGAGTCAGGTCGCAGCCACCCTAGAGAAAAGAAAGGCTTGTGCTTTCACATCATTGGGTTGGTGGGAAGGAGGTCCCTCCTCCTCCTGCCCTCGATTTGGCAGTTTTTCTGGTTGCAAGACAAAATATTTTCACATTTCTCAGGTGGCCCTGAGGGGCAGGGAGAAGAATCCATCGACTGATTTGTGGTCTGCATGGACCCACCATCCGGGGCTCTCAGGCTCTCTTGTTCATCTGTGAGTGCAGACAAAGGGGCATCCAAATACTCCTTCTCTGAGGAAGGCCAATGTGAGCCCCAATAGCAAATATTGTCTCTGAGAAGGATGTGCAGGGGTAAAGTCTGTGGTGACAGAAACCTCAGCCTCCCCCGAAGTCCCCTGATCAGTTTTTGAAGGAGAAGCCGGTTCAGTTAAGGATTCTTCCGTGCAAATTTGCCAAATACTGGCTGAGAGGATTTCCACGCGTCACTTCCAACACAGCAGGAGAATCCTGAGCAGCAGGATCCAGTCTCGTCTTTCCTTCACATTCCGGAGGCCTGAGCTGAGTTTCTGTGGGTCCCTTCTGTCATTACCACCCACTCACTTTGGCCTCTTTATGGCCAAGGATTTAAGACTTCCAAGGTGCTTATGAGTACGTACAGCTCCTTCCCACATAGATCTCCCTCCCCTTCCCCAGGAAAGGCAGAAAGATTATACCCATAAGAGAGTCCAGAAGACTGAGAACAGAGAGAGATCAAATGATTCTGGCCCGGAACCAATAAAGGAAAGAAAATTCAAATTCTGAATTCACCTTTCCTAGCCTTTCACCAGAGGTCCTGTTGCCAGGAGCCAGTTTGACAAGCCACATTTAGATCTGAATTTTAGATCTAAAAAAAAATGAGGTTTTTTGGGAGGACTGTATATAAATCTTCCTAATTTAGACTTTTTTTTTTTTGGCTGCATTAGGTCTTCACTGCTGTGTGCGGGCTTTCTCTAGGTGCAGGGAGAGGGGGCTACTCTTCATTGCGGTGCGCAGGCTTCTCACTGCGGTGCCTTCTGTCGTTGCAGAGCATGGGCTCTAGGAGCACAGGCTTCAGTAGTTGTGGCACATGGGCTCAGCAGTTGTGGCACACGGGCTCTAGAGCGCAGGCTCAGTAGTCATGGCTCACGGGCTTAGTTGCTCCACAGCATGTGGGATCTTCCCGGACCAGAGTTCAAATCCATGTCCCCTGCATTGGCAGGCAGATTCTTAACCACTGCGCCACCAGGGAAGTCCCAGACTTCTTTTTTTTAAATAACATCTGTTGTTTCTCCCTGACATAAAAGTAATAAATCTCATAGAAAAAAAAAACTGGAAATATAGAAAAGAAGAAGGTAAAGAGCACTCCATAATCCAATACCCAGATATAACAATTGTTGACATTTTGATTTCCCGTTTTTATGCACATGAATTTATTTTTTTTCCAAACTAAGGTTATACTCCTATTTACATAAGTATTCTGCTGCTTTACACGTAACATTCTACTGTATTTCTCTGTGTTGATAGCTATTATTCTACAGCATCATTTTAAATAACTAAGATAATGCATTCTGGGCATGTGCCATAATTTACTTTGCCAATCTCCCTTTTGGACAGTTGAGTTGCTTTCAAATATTCTCAAATATAAAGAAGGCTATGGTGGAAATGTCAGCTATATTAAGGAAGGAATGGGCAATATGGCAGAACTCTCAAGGAGACTTCATCCCTAGTTTTAATTCATTCTTTCTTTTATGGACATGGCGCCCAGGTGAGTTTTGGTATCTGCTTCCCTGGGTCCTCTTATGAACAGGATATATGGCCAACATGCCACAATGACACAGATGGCATCACAAAGGGGAAAGAGCACTAGACTAAGAGTTGAAAGACCAGATTCCATTACCAGCTCGTAATTCACTGTGTGACCTTGAGTGAATGACCTACCTCTCTGAACACTTTCCTCATCCATTAAATAAGGTGATTGAACTAGATGACTTTAATATTCCTTCCAGCCCTAACACCATTGTCCTACAATATTGTTAGGGAGATAACACTCAAACCCCAAACGGTGAACAGTATAGGACTGTCTATTATCAAAGGTAGACTGTGCATGTCAGAAACACAGTTCAAATATGTTGGAAAGCAACCGTGTGTCTCTAACAGATATGACCTAAGTCACAGGCAAATTGTTCCCATAACAATTTATGGTTTGAAAATAATTTGTTTTGTTTTAATAATTGAGAAGAGATTCAAGATTTCCCCCATGATAAGGTCACTGTCACTTCCATCCCAACATGCTCTTGAGAGTGAGAGAAAAGTTAGGGGATTTAGAGTTCATGTGCCTAGAAAAGCACAGAACTCTGTATTATTTAGGAGACTCCTCAAGACTGAGTCCTGTAGTTTCCGAAGTGTCCTAAAAGGACGTTACTGCTCTTCCTCAGCCCCTTCCTGCTCCTTCCCCAGGGGAAAGCAGACTAATTGCATCCATCTGAGAGATGAGGAGGCTGAAATTACAACGCTCCTTCTCGAGACAGTGGAGAAGCCTCCCATCATTCCAGGCCCTGGTCCTAGGTCTACCCGCACCAGTCTAACATCAACTATTCACTGCCTGATGTGGGCGTGCCTGTGACAACGCCCCATGCATCCTCAAGTGCATGGCCATGAGATCCACCGGACAACATGACCAATGCTCCCCTGCCAAGACAGGGGTTTCTCAGCAGAAATGGGGTGTAGAACTGGACCCAGAGAAAGCAGGATGTGGGTAGGCAGAGAGGAGGAGACGAGAAAGGAAATTCTCTACAGGGAAGGCCAAGGCCTGGAGGCTCTGTGCACCTTCCTTGCAGGCCTTCACCTGGGTCTCAGGAGCTGCCCCTGGATCCACCCTGATGTCCTAGGGTGGCCAGAGCCAAAGGAGCCACTTGGCTCACATTCAAACTGGTCTCTGCTCCTGGCATCCACGCTCACTGAAGTGAGCAAAAGCACGCCCTGCGTTGAGCAGGGAGGGGAGTCGCCATCATAAAGCTCTCCAGGAGGCTGGTGTGCACATGCGGGGCTGGCTCCACCCGGTCTTTGAAATATGCAGGGTATGCCGAGGTGGACCCAACTCATCTTAATTCCTACATCAGTATACTATTCCTGAAGGGTTCAACCTCTAGTGAATCATTCCTTCCAAGCCAGCGAGGATAAACCATATTTTATCCCTAACTGAGAATACAGAACAGAGCAAACCAAAGAGAGCTGGCAGTAACAACCAAGAGAAAGAAAAAAGCCTCTGGTGTGCGATGACACAGACTGATTCAAACACTCCAAAATTACCACCAGGGCCATGTTCCCAAAGGGAGCTCAGCTGAGGAGGGAAGAAAATTCAGTCAGTCCCAAAGCAGCCATAACATTACGTGTATATATAGATATAAGTATAGATATAGACATATATAGATACATACAGATATATAAATATAGATATACATATCTGGTATACATATATATACTTATTTTGTGTGTATATGTGTGTGTGTGTGTATGTGTCTGTAGGGAGGAAGGGGCAACAGCAAGATTTTCCTGCCCCTCATTCAAGGCGCGGCTCTGGTCGAGGGGCCCACAAAACTTGAGATTCTGTAAGACTACACTCCTCCTCCCCTCCCCCTCGCCCTCCTCCTCCTTCTCCTCTTCCAGGACGTCTCTACCCCATCCCAGGCACGATTTTCCCAAATCTCAGAGACCAGAAGTTGGGCAGTCTCAGGAAGTTTCCTGATCATTTTGGAAGGACCTGGATATCTGAGAAAGAATAACTCATGGTTGGTCAGCCAAAAATTAGGAGGACCTGGAGGCAACTGCAAGGAAAAGGATGGTCCTAATTTTCCATCCCACTGACCCACTCACGGGGAGGTGACGTGAACAGGAGCATAGAAGACTAGGCTCTTGGTGAAGTTCTACCAGGAACTCACTGTGGGAGCGTGGGCCACCCCAAGGCTAAGCCTGGCTCAGCCCTCTTACTGTCTGGTCCGGGGACTGTAATACCTGCCCAGCTCACCTATCCAGGTTCTGATAATGCTGGATGTGCACAACCAATTCAGCCAGCACTGAGGGTCCCTCCACATGACGCTCCTGGGAGTACAGATGTGGGTACAGTAGGGTCCCTGCCTGACAATTCAGTACAGACTACATACAGGTGTGTGAGCCAACACGTTACAATGTGAAACAACAAAATCTAAAGGAGATTGAAAAAAACGAAGAAAAAGGGCTTCCCTGGTGGCGCAGTGGTTGAGTGTCCGCCTGCCGATGCAGGGGACACGGGTTCGTGCCCCAGTCTGGGAAGATCCCACACGCCGCGGAGCGGCTAGGCCCGTGAGCCATGGCCGCTGAGCCTGCGGGTCCGGAGCCTGTGCTCCGCAACGGGAGAGGCTGCAACAGTGAGAGGCCTGCGTACCACAAAAAAAAAAAAGAAGAAGAAAAAGAAAATACATGTACACAGAACACAGGTATATTAAGGAGGGTGCTCAAGACTCTGTAAGAGCAAGACCTGGCCAGCTGTGGAGGCAACGTGGCAGAGCATTTCAGCTGGAGGGGAAAGCACTGCAGAAGCACAGTGTCTGTGAAAACGCTTTGGAGACAACAAATCCATTCTTCCGATGGCATCATCCAGCCCTTCACAGTCTCAAAGGGCTTTAATACGTATTTCTCATTTTGGCCTTCAAAAATCTATGCAAGAAGTGATTCCCCATGTCACAGGTAGAGAAACTAAACTTGTCAGAACTTCAGCATTCATTGAGCACCAACTACACATCAGGCAGAAAAGCGTAATGGTTAATAGCTCATTCTCTGGCCACACCGCCTGGCTCCTCACTTACCACGCGACTGAGGCAATTCATTTACCTATCTGAGCCTCAGTTTTCATACCTGCAAAATGAGTACAATAATTGTACTGACTCATAGGGTTACTCTGAGAATTAAATGATAATACAGGGAGATCCTACAAAGAACTAAATGAGAACTTACAGTGTTTAGCCAGGTTTCCAGCACATGGTGAACAACTGCTCAGTAAACCTTGGAAATAATTAGGGCACTTAATTGAAGTACACAACTGGCTAGCTGTGTGATCCTGGGCAATCTTGTGTGATCTTGTGACCTGGGTCTTTCTGAACTTCAGTTTCTCTGTTTGTAGAACAACTTGGTTGGATTGGGTCAGCTCTAAAGTCCCATAACATTCTATGGTTCTAAAACACATCAAAGCCTGTGATACAGCATCTCAAAAATCACCCTTCAACAAAATCATTCTGAACACTCTCGACCTGCCAAGCTCTGCCCTAGAAACAGAGAAACTCCCTCGAGGACCGCAGAACTTGAAAAACCAGGCAGACATGTGGGAAGATACTACAGCACACTAGGATCACAGCTATCTACAGAGGTCACATATGGAGTCAGGCAGTGGGCCAGGGCTCGCCCCAAGCTTCAGGGGGTCTCCAAGCGCGATCCCCGGACCTGTGGGACCAGCATCACCTGGGAGCTTGTTAGAGACACAAATTCTCAGGCCCACCTCAGATCTACTGAATCAGAAACTCTGGGAGTGGGACCCAGAAATCTGAGTCTAAACCAACACTCTAGGAGATTTGGACATGTGCTAAAATTTCAGAACCGCTGCTCTAGGATAAGAGGAAGTCTCTGTGGTTGGGAGTTAGCCCTTGTTATTACTCAGCTTTCCTCTTCTCAAACCATGGAAATCTAAGCTGGGACAGCAAAGGGAGGCTCTCTCCCGGCTCCCCTGTGCCCTATTTCCTTGCCCTGTGCTCTCAAGAATAAAAAGTTACTGGGTGGCTTCCCTGGTGGCGCAGTGGTTGGGAGTCCGCCTGCCGATGCAGGGGACACGGGTTCGTGCCCTGGTCCGGGAAGATCCCACATGCCGCGAAGCAGCTGGGCCCGTGAGCCATGGCCGCTGAGCCTGTGCGTCCGGAGCCTGTGCTCCGCAATGGGAGAGGCCACAACAGTGAGAGGTCCGCGTAACGCAAAAAAAAAAAAAAAGTTACTAGGACTTCCCTGGGGGTCCCGTGGTAAAGAATCCACCTTACAACGCAGGGGATGCGGGTTCAATCCCTGGTCAGGGAACTAAGATCTCACGTACCGCGGGCAACCAAGCCTGCGTGCCACAACTACTGAGCTCGCGCACCTCAACTAAAGAGACTGCGTGCTGCAAACTACAGAGCCCACACACCCTGGAACCCGCACACCATAGAGCCCACGCGCCCTGGAGCCCATGCACGACTAGAGAAGAGAAAGCCCGCACGCCACAACTAGAGAGAAGCCCGTGTGCAACAAAAGATCTCACACGCCTCAACAAAGATCCCGCATGCCGCAACTAAGATCCTGCGCAGCCAAAAATAAATAAGATAAATAAATAATAAATCAATCTTTAAAAAAAAAAAAAAAAAAAAAAAAAAAGAATGAAGAGTTACAACCAACGTGGGGCTGTGGCCAGACCTAACCCCGGGAGTGGGTGACCTTCTGCATTCCCACCCTCCATCCTTTTGCCAAATGGTTCTCACTGCCAAAGCCATGTCCCCAAAATGTTACCCAGCAACCCCAAAGGAAGAACCTGAAAACCAGACGAATTTCTGCAGGGACTGGATGAAATGTGAGGCCACCTGAGGGAAAGGCCTGGGGAGGAGGAAACTGCTTGTGAGGAGCTAACAGGAGGCTCCTTCTTCAACCTCGGGTGTATGGTGTCTCCTGGTCCCACAGCTCAACGGCACACGGCGTCTGTCAGCCTGGCCCTGCACCTCCTCCCTGGCTTCTCAAAACACCACTTGAAAACAGTTGCATTACCACTCTCCTCCATTCCATCACTCACCATCCCCTTTGTGTGTCACAAGGAGAAGCAAAGCAGAGGTGTGTTTTGGTTTTGTTTTTTAAGATCAGGCAGGGCTTTTTTTTTCTAACTTAGGAGAATCCTTTTCTACATCTGGAGAAATTGCCAACAGGCCACAAACCCTATCAGGAATGTCAAGCAATTACAAGAACCCCAGACCCAGATAGCACCCTGTGCAGAGCAGGACTAAAGCGCTTCAAAGCAGAATCATCTTCCTCCATCCCAACTCCCAATCTCTCCTGCTAATTCACTGCCCCTTCTGTCCCACAGTCTTCAATGAAAGCTGGTGAGCTAGTTTCAGGCCCCTTTCTGGGCACAAGGCGGGCACCCTGACTGACGGTGGGCTCAGGTTCTTACACAGCAAGGCCAGGGTCGCCTTCCTGACTTCCAGGCACTTCTAAATATGGTACCATGGAAGCCCCATGGACCCATTCACTCTTATCTACCCACACCCTTAGTTCCCCCATCTATGATTCAGGAGAAGAGAGATCAAGTAGGAAGGATAACAAAAGAGTGAATACTGAGATGACAAGATGGTAAACATAATAGAGAGAACATCTAGGTACTCAGAACTGAAAGGTGGTCCAGGTAAGAAGAAAAGTTCAACTCGGCTTCATATCCTCTGGCTAAATGGCATGGCCATCCCATTTTGCTTTTGAAAAACTGATGAGCATATCTTTGGATTTAGAGACAAACTGATTATTAATACAGAGGAGCAGCCAATGCAAAACTCTCCACCACCTACTGGAAGTTCCTCCTTTACCACTTCAGCTCTCCTCTGTGTTCTGGACAGCTGTCTTATGAGTGGATCTCAGCCTCAGGAGAGCAAAAGTAGACATGGACTTCAGATTTGTGACTAAATGATAAGCCTAGGCCATTAATAACCATGACTCCAGCCCCACAGACTGTTAAAGCCACTTCTCTATCACCTCTCATCTGATCTCATCTTAATTCCTTTCAAATGTTTAAAAACATCTGAACTAAAATTAAGACGACCATTCAGTCCTGATCCACACAAGGACAAAGTTTTCTCCACAGACAGTAAAGGAGCTGTTGTTTACTAACACTGTGCTCTGAATGTGAGCTATTTATGTATAAGAGTTGTTAAACTTGGAAGGGAATGTGGTTGAACTTGGAAGGGAAGGTCTGAGAAATCATCTCAGCCTCATGGCACAATACTGTCACCTCAGTGCCGTACTTTTTCAAAAGAAAATGTGTCCCAAGTTTTCTTTCTCTTCCTCTCTTTCCTCTTCTTTCCCTCTCTTCTTCCTTCCCTTCCACTATTCCTTCCCTTCTTTACAGTCTTCCTTCCTTCTTTTCTTTCTCATACTAAAGAAATACAAGACTTTTGCTAGAAGAGTGATTGCTCACAGATTCAAGTGGCTGACTTTTTATGCATTCCTTTCTCTTAAAAAAAACGGGGGTGGGGGGCATTCCTAGAAGAGAAGAGCTAATAAAGTCCCGTATCTTTGATGATAGTGATGCAGCAGTACAAATTATAGTGTTCAGAAAGTTTGAGAGACTGAAAAGAACTGCACAACGTGAAACACCAAATTTGCCTGTCAAGGTTTTTTTTTTATTATTATTACTGCTTGTTTCATTTTATTTTATTCTTAAAGCTGAGGTTTGCAGCTATTTGCTTCACTGTAGGAAATTCCAGATCTAAGAATACTGATTTACAGCTTCAATCATCACCTGACAAATACAGCCCTTGCTAAGTGAGAGCCTATCCATAACAGGTATTTCAAATTCTCATAAGTCACAACATATCACCCCTAAAGTGAAGAGTTTCATTCACAGGAAACAATTTTCCAAAATCACCAAATATTTTTTTGTAAAGAAAAAAAAAAAAGTAAAGGATAAAGGGGAAAAACCTTCCCATAAAGATAACTTCTTACCTGAATGTAAGACTCTATGTTGAAATATGGTGAGTTCTGTGGTTTTTATTATCTTTATTATACCTGTCTCCCATACGCCAGATTTAACTCTTATCTTCCCTTTCCCAGGTAGCTTTCCAGGAACTGATATAGATGGGCTAGTAGCCTTAACAGAACACCCAGAGTTAACCCATAAGTCCCAGAGCTTCTGCTGAGGGCTGCTGGCTGCTTACTGTCACAAAACATTGTATCTGAGCTATTCTGACATCCTACTTCAAGTTTTCATGGAACATGAGACCATTTCAGCATTGAATTATTGCCTCAGATCAATTATGTATGTACCCCCTTCCCCCCCAAAAAATAGCTGTTGCTGCCACAACTGTTAATCCCTAGTCTGTTGCAGAATTACAAAGATGAGAAATGTCACTCTTTCAGTAAAAGTCCTTTCTTCTTTGGAATCCTTTCTACCACCTTTTTAAAAAACAGAAAAGCATATTTTCACTTCTTTCAAAAAATTCAACTACACCTGCAAAATTTATGCAGTTGACAGTGAAATCAAAATATCTAGGTAATTTCTAGCTTACTCAGAAGAGACTAAACATTTAAACAATAAAAAAGTTTATTTCAAAGACAGTTCCCAAGTTATTCATTTTGAATATATTTAATATATTTTCTTGTAAGAAAGATCTTTTTGCACTAAAAAAAAAAAAGCATTCTGTAAAAGTGAAACCTGATAGCCTTCCTAGAATAGCTCACTAATTTATTTTACAAAAACTTAAATGCCAAACTTGGAAATTTTTCAGGTTAGGGCTGTGGCTTCCGATTTATTTAGAAGAAACAATATTTCTTCAAACAAAAAGGTACCAAAATTTTTTTAAAGTATGAGGTGCTTTTGTGTCCTCAAATTAGTTGGGGTGGGGTGGGGGGGAGGGGAATCACTGTATTACATGTTAAATGTTAAGGAGCAGCACCTAATGGTAAAATCAGGTATTGCAGGCTAGCTCTCTTAGGCATTGGAAATAAGCCTGACAAAGGAATATTAAGAAGGGCTGAGTTCTGAGTGTTTTCAATACAGAAAATGGACAATTAACCAAAGTAAAATGTATTCCTTGGTCTCGAGTAAGTACAGATAAAGGAGGTGATAAATAGCGTCTTGTATTTCTAAAGTAACTGCAAAA
The DNA here is from genome assembly GCF_003031525.2 of Neophocaena asiaeorientalis asiaeorientalis. Classification (NCBI taxonomy): domain Eukaryota; kingdom Metazoa; phylum Chordata; class Mammalia; order Artiodactyla; family Phocoenidae; genus Neophocaena; species Neophocaena asiaeorientalis. The sequence goes on along the minus strand of NW_020173955.1, from coordinate 4,379,911 downwards.
GCACACCCAATACAGTTCCAGGAGCCCGCAGACCTGGTCACCACGTTAACATTGTCTTCATATAACAGCCTCAACTCATTATTTGGTGACTTTTTTATGGATATCCAAGTAACGATCTATGGAATCAGTTGGAAAAATGAGATTTGATATAAAGCCAATTTTGTTAAACAGCAGCGATTTTGTAAAGTAAAAGATACTGATATCTCTGATTACTCTTGAAATAAAGAGGTAGGACAAGGACAATGCAAAATTATGCATCGTCTATTTTATTTCTATTTGGCTTTGAAATGCAAAGGCACAGTTTCACCGCACACAGAAACTGCCAACCCCACAAAATTCAGTGATAAAAATAATTAAGATTATTTAGACTCATAAAAAATTATTTGACTCCGTTTTTTTAAAGGGGCTTCATCAACCTTTACTAACATACACAGTCTACACAGACAAACCATTTTAAATGAAAGGACCTTTTTAGAGAATGGCATCTTTGGTTACTTACCTACGGGCTGATTTGAAATACATTCAAAATGTAGAGAACCATTTTTAGAAATAAACAAAGATACCCAGATATGCTCCCACCCTGACTCCATGCCCAGCTTATCTTGCGAATTAGTTTGAATGTTGGCAACCAAGTGAGTAGAAGTAAAGGAAAGAGAGCTCTTACTTCTATGAATAAACCATGATTAAACACCAGTAGATTATAAAAGAGCTGAATCTGTGGCCCTGTGAATTCAACAGAGCCCAAACCAGAAACTAAGCCTTTTCACTTTCAAAAGAGAGCTTCATTTTCCCCTAGATTATGGTGTTGGATTTAGAGTACTCCAAACCTGGTTCAGAGTTCTATTTTGTAAATATCCAAATGAAAGAAATGCATCTAAATGAGGGATGGCTATGTTAGTTATTTATTGCTAGATAGATTACAACAAACAGCAGCTTAAAACAACACACATTTACTATCTCACAGTTCTGTGAATCAGAAGTCCAGGCCTGGCTTTGCTTGGTCCTCTGTAAGGCTGCAATCAAGGTATTATCAGGTCTGGGGTCTCATCTGAGGCTTAACTGGAGAAGGAAAGCGGTTCCTGGCCACAATCAGTTCCTTGCAGACTACTGGACTGAGGCCTCGGTTTCTTGCTGGATGTCATCTACATGCCACCCTCAGTTCCTTGCCAAGTGACCCTCTTCATAGGCAGCTCACAACATGGCAACTTGCTTCTTCAAAACCAGCAAGAAGGAATGTCTCTTAGCAAGACCAGTGTTATAATCTTATGTAATAAAAATCACATGCATGTAATCACACACATTCTTTTACCTTTGCTGCATTCTATTGGTAGAAGCAAGTCACAGATCATTTCCTCTCTCAAGGGAGAACTGATTACATAAGGGTGTGAACACCAGGAGGAGAGGATCATGGGGGTGACCTTGGAGTCTGTCCAGCACAGGTTACTAGAAAGCTAACTGCAAATCAATTTGTGGCAGCTATCTGGAATATGAGAGTAGCAAAGACTCTGAGCCTCATCTCAGCTCATTTATTCAATAGCATCTGTTTTTTGAACATGTACTATATCCTCAATAAATGAGGAGGATACAACAGGGAAATAGTAGAGAACAAAACAGATACAGACTTAGTCCTCAGGGAGTTTACATTCTAGTAGGTGGAGACAGAAAATAAACAAATAAATATGTATTATCAGGGAGTTCATGAGGGGTTAGAAAGAAACATCATACCTTAGAGTTGAAGAGATTGTGAAATCCACTTACTTTATGCCATCACTAAAGAGGCTGTGCTGTATGGATGGAATGGCCAACTAAGACTGCAGCAATTTCACTAGCCCCACTGCTATCATTTATGAGCTTTGTGAACTTATATGAATCAGCTCCCCAATCTGAGCCTTACTTTTGGCAATGATAAAATGGAGAGAAGGTGGGAATAAGTGGTCTCAACAGTCCTTTCTAGTTTTAATTTTCTATATATTTTATGGGTAGATTTTGCATAAAAACAGGAGTCAATCTGTTGAATGTTCTTAGTCTAAAAGAAATGTTAACTAAAAATAAATTTTTAATTCTTATATATTCCTCTTATATTCAAAACATTTAATGGCAGTCCCTGACAACTTACATAAAAGAGCAAATGTTTTCCTTATAACTCCCCTCAAGTGAGTCTAATTTACTATCTCTAGCCAACAAGTAAGTTACTGATTTATCAAGGCAAATTCCTATCTGTTGTTAGTTATACAGTTCTCTCTCATGGGTGATAATTTTGATCTCTTTTAATTTTGCCAATCTCCAGCTCCTTTGCAAACCCCAAACAATGACTCAGGGAGAAAATGTGCCATGATAAATGTCTGCTGTGGGTGAGGAAAGGGTAGAATGTCACATGGCACATACTTCCATTCCTGTTGTATCAACAGATGTTTCTCCTTTCAGACCCTAAACAGTTAACTATTTTAACAGAAGAATGACTAACTCCAAATCCATGCAGAAAACTGAGAAATTTACACTTGGAAATATGCATCTACACTACCTGAACTAGGACTAATAGAACTCATCTTACATTACCACCATCACAAAGGTAAACTATATAAAGTTGCGAAGTATTCATACCAGGTTATCACTGTGATCAATATTCTAATGCTAACCTTTCTATCCTTAACTGTAGTTGTTCAACAAACATCTTTCTTTAACTCTTTTATCTATGTCTTACCATAATCTGATCCCTTTGTGAGCTTATGCTAACAGCCATACTATCATAAACCTGATAATCTACTTATTTTGCAGACAAGACTTGATAAGGAATCATTCCAAAGAAGCATCTGTTCACCTTCCCTTACAAAGTCTTTACAAACAGCAATAGTGTTCAAATCAGAAAACATTGGACCCCCCTGGCTATTAAAAAAGAAAAATCTGCCAAGAATCTCTTCAAGTCTTTGACCAATTGGAGTGCAACGCGTTTTTTTTTAACTTTAATTCTTCAGTATTTTTTTCCAATGGAAAAGATTTTATTCAGATTTAGGATAATAGTTTGGTTGGTTAATTGAGTCTAATAATAAACACCATTCCATTTACCTACATGTTCTGAAAACAGATCTTTTATCCATTCTTTAGATGAGATTTTTCTTTTTACCCTTTTCTTTGTTTCCACTAAACATCTATCAATTTTTCAACCTCAAACCTCAGCAGGGATAAAAAATTTCACAACATGTTATATCAGGCCAGTACTAATATTTAAATAAGTTTTAGGTAGTCTAGTAATATAAAGCTCAGTAGGGATCAGACTCTTAGCTATAAAATAAGAATATATGTATTTTTAAAACAATGTGTCAACTTTTCATATACAAAAAAGATTCTTAAGAAATTGTAATTACAGATATTTTGCCATAACCATTCCTTTACTTAATAAACTTTCGTTGAAAGCTTCCTCTGGGCTGGGTGCCAAGGTTGGTACTGAATATACACCTGACTCTATCCCTGCCTTCAAGAAATTCACAATCTAATATAATTGAGTGCTTCGAACACACATTTTAAAATTATATTTCTCGTTACCTAACAAACGCATCCCCAAAAGTCACATTAAAACTCATCTTTGATAAATTGAGTCATTTTGAATATGCCATTTCAATAATCCTGTGGTATGGTGAATGCTTTTATAATGCAAGCAATACTTCTAATTTGGTATTTCGATTTTTATATCTTGAGTTTTCTAAGAGCTATACGTAATTTACTTAGTTAACCATATAGCTATGATATGTTGGAAAGAACACTTAGAGGGGAATAAACTTGGATTTAAGTACTGAGTTTAATCTTAGGCAACTCGCTGTCAGCCTTACTGCGGCATTCACCACATTCTCTTATACCACTCATTCTGGGGAAAGCCAGCTGCCACATCATTGAGACACTGAAGCAGTCCTATGGAGAGGCCGATGTGAAAAGTAGCTGAGGCCTTCCAAAAAGAGAGCAGTAAGGGAGTCATCCTGGAAGTGGATCCTCTAACCTCAGTCAAGCCTTCAGATAACTGCAGCCCTAGCTGACATCTGACTCCGACCTCATGAAAGCCCTTGAGTCAGAGCCACCCAGCTAAGTCATTCCTGAAATTATAAGAGTTAATACATATTTCTTATTGTTTAAGCCACTGAGTTTTTTGGTAATTTGTTATACTGCAATAGATATCTAATACAGTTTGCAAAAGTTCTGTGTAAATAACAAGTAGAAAAATAAGTTAGTAAGAATATCTTTTGTCAATCATTCTCTCAACAACTATCCACAAACAGACCTCTCTGTGCCCAGTTCTGTGCTGGGTCTATAGTTACAGTGGTGAGCAAAACACAGGCCCTGCCATTGCAGAGCTTACAGTGTAGCCAGGAAGATGGCCAACTAAATAAATAATGACAATAAAGTGTGAAAAGTGCCATGTCAAGGAAATGCAGGATACTTTTGGACCCTGTTTCAAGAGCAGCTAATCTATTCCAAGAAGTCAGGGGTGGCACTTAGAAGAAAAACTTTTGAAGCTAAGAGACTGTTCAGATAAACAGAAGAGAGAGAAGGAGTTGCCTTTTTCGCTTAATCAGCAAATTTGGAAAAGATGAATTTAGCATTGAAAAACTCAGAACTGCCAATATCAACTTCCATTCATTCTTCCAGCCAAAATGCACTGAGCACCTATTATGGGCCAGGGACTGTTCTAGGCTCTGGAGGTTCATCAGTGACTAAAAAGAGACCAAAATCTCTGCCCTCAATATTGTTCTTAAAGGAAATATGAAACTATACTTGGAGGGGTGGTAAAATAACAATGGTTAGGGGTACAGGTTTTGAATTTAGACCTGCCTCTTACTGGCTTTGTGAACTTGGCAAGATTTTTAAACTCTCTGTGCCTCAGTTTCCTCAACTGTAATAAGAGCAACTAACTCCTGGGTTGCAATAAGAAAATAAATGAGTTAATGCACATCAAACCCTTAGAACAACATCTAGCACATAGTAAGAGCTCAATTTATTTTAGCTAATTCTGGTTTCCTTGTGATCACACTTACAAAGCCCAGAACTTCACCATTCTTCACTCACTTTCTCCTGTTCCCAGCTGAAGAAAAGGCACAAGGTTAAATTTAAAATACATGAGATCCTCGCAAAGTAGGTCATTTCTGTTTCAGCATAAGGTTGACATCCTGAGTAATTTATTGTGTGAATAATTCTGAAACACAGAAATGCAAATGTACAAGAGTTCTAACCATGTTGCAGATGGAACAATGCTGCTTATCCAAGAATTCATTTCATCTGTTAACCCCTAAAACAGGCTCTTTCTATACAATACTAAAACAACCTGCTGAGAAATAAGAAATTTAGTATGGTCTAGTCCCAAAGAAACTGCCTTTATATTCAAATACAACCTTTAAGAATAGTTTTGCAATTGATCGAAGATTTTGAATGAATAAATACAGACTAAAATAATAATACCAGCTTTGAGAACAATAAACTCTGATTTCTTGTTTCCTTTATCCTGTTCATTTCTCTCCAGCCCAGTTTTGAATGGAAAAAGATGGCCAAGAACGAATGGTTCCTCAAAAATGTTTCATCGCTGGATTTCTTACTAACAATTATTTCATATGTTTCAAGCCCCAGAGAGTAGCTGTAGTTGGAACGCTTCAGTGAAGAGCAGACGATCACAAAATCGTAGACACAAAAGATGGAAAAACCTCTGAGGTCATCTTGTCCACTCCTGTCAACTCAGTCCTGTTCCCCTCAGCATATTCTCAGGGGCTTTCAACAGCAACTTGTAAATGATTCCAGCACCACTGGCCCTGCCACCGTTCCCCTGGAGACACCATGCCACCATTTAATAGACTTATGTGTTAGGTTAATTTTTTCCCTTGATATTCAGCCCAATTTTACCTTCTATTAGCTTCATCCCATTATTCAGTGACATACTCCTTTGGACCAGGCTAAGTATCTCTTCTCCTCTTTCAGTGTAGATACCTTGTCAGATTAATTATGGCATGTGCAGCTTCAGCTAGCCACATTCACAAGGTCCAGCACAGTAGCATTTAGGCAGAGAGATCCTGGCTCAAAGGCCTCATCGAGAAATCTACAGAAACAATGCCACGGATGCAAGGAGATCTTTTCTTCTTTGTCCCTCATTATCTATTTCCACAGCTTGCTCAAGGTTCATGTTTGTTAAAGGCAGCAATGTTTGATACCCTCAGTTTTCCCTAAAATCCTTCTCTTTCTCTCCATTCCTTTTTCTGGCTCTAGGACGATCAGAAGGGGCCTCAAGAATGCCCCCCTTCAGATGGCAGTTTACCAAGCCATGGTCTTTTACATCCCAATAATAGATCCCAATATTGACTCCAGCCTTTTGCCCTAGGACAGAACATCCCTATTCTAACTCCCTAGATTGCCTTGGATTTATAAAACTGAGGAGAAACTGGTTTCAACTGGGCTTTATTCATATTTCCAATGTAAGATGCCAAGTCTGTGTGTTGCTTTGGGGGAAAGCAGTTAACTCTGTGTGTGTGCGTTTGTGTGTGTGTTCACGTGTGTATGTGCATATGCCTCTGTCTTTGTAAAATCATTCGTGGTTTGTGAATTTTGTAATTGTCTTTTGGTCATCAAAATTAGTAGTGACTGTGGAACACATTTTGCCACATGCTACATCCTAAGAAATTTTGCCACATCCTAAAAGAGAAACATTTTCTATCACAACTCAAAGCAGAATGTGTATGTATATACACATGAGTATATAAATTTTAAATATATATATATATATGTATAACTAAAATAAAATGTCAGGAAACAATATTTATCCTCACCTAATAGCAAATCCTCTATTTGCTATTCTCATCTTTTTCAATTATTTAAAAATGATGGGGGACTCCCCTGGAGGTCCAGTGGTTAAGACTCTGCACTTCCACTGCAGGGGACATGGATTCAATCCCTGGTCGGTGAATTAAGATCCCGCAAGCCGTGCGGCGCGGCCAAAAATAAATAAATAAATAAAAATAAAGGGACTTTCCTGGTGGCGCAATGCTTAAGAATCCACCTGCCAATGCAGGGGACATGGGTTCGAGCCCTGGTCTGGGAAGCTCCCACATGCCGCGAAGCAACTAAGCCCATGCACCACAACTGCTGAGCCCACATGCCACAGCTACTGAAGCCCACATGCCTAGAGCCCGTGCTCCAGAACACAACAAAGAGTAGCCCCCACTCGACACAACTAGAGAAAGCCTGCGTGCAGCAACGGAGACCCAATGCAGCCAACAATAAATAAATAAATACATTTATTTAAAAAAGTAAAATAAAGTGAAATTAGGCTATCAGCACTGGTCTCAGCATTGGTAATAATCAACACGGTGATGAGAACGGACAAAGTTCTCTGCCCCTTGAAGTTTATCACTGAAGCCAGGGATCCTTCATTAACACTGGAAGGCAGACCCTTTGCAAATAGTAAGCAGTGCTCCCTCTGGACATGAGGTGGTCCTTGTTCCCTTCCTTCCAAAAGGATCCTTAAAATCTGTTTTTTCCATGGTTATAAGTGCTACATAGGAGAAACTTCAGTCCAACCTTGACCTTTCTGCTGAGGCCAACATGCAATGTATTTATACATTCAAAAAGCCTCGTAAATCATTTTGGCTTCAACGGAAACCTAGCTGAAGAGACAAACTAAGGATAGTGAAGAGGAAATGAGTAGCCAAGGTGATCTGAGATGGATGGAACACGTAGACATTTCAACTGACGATTTGGAGTCAATCTCCAGCCAAAGATATTGACTTGCAGTTTTTACCACATCAGGCCTCTGGATCATTTTAAAATAATGTTGACCTCCCTCCCTGAATCTTTTAAGGCTTAGGATATATGTGGGGTAATAAAAAATGTGAATAGATTGAGAGCTTGGTTCTTATGAAGTAAGATGGTTCACTTCAACTTAACCTGTCTAGACATGTGAATAAAGTCTTTTAAAAGTAGAAGGCCCAACAGGGCCAAGATAGGTTTTTCCAGGGCTGTCCTGTGGCTGAATAATGTTCCATGAGCTCAACTCACTTCATGGAACAACTTTAAAAATAAGAGGGAAATAATAAATCCCACCGTATGGAAATCTCTTTGGCCTCCACTTAATCTTCTGCCTCCTCTCTGTATCATAGCTTTCCATAGGTGGAACTAAATGAGCTAATAATATATGTAAGGCGCTTAAAGTAGTACCTGGGACAAGACCAGTGCTATATCACTGTGTGTTATTATCCAGATGGAGGCCCCACAGGAGGCAAAGCCAGACTAGAGCCATTTTAAGTCCTGCTCAAGAGGACTGGGGTCTTGTGTGGGCTGGATCCCTGGAGAAGGGACTAGTGGGGAGTACTTGGCCATGTCAGGGGCCATGCTAGCCACAGGGTCTGGAGCCTCTGGAGGCCCCAGGAAGGTGTACATGAGGGAAAGTATCAGCTGAAACATCAGCTGGATCCAGAGATCCTGAAGCTGGCTTACAAGAGTGCAATTCCCACCAGGACTTTTTATGCTCTGTTCCCTCGTCACTCCCCATGCACTAACCATGCGGGGTCAATTACAGCAGCCAGCCAGAGTGCAGAGAAAATTACCAAGAAAGAGAGAAGATGGGAATTCCCCCCACCTCCCACCCAACCACAAACATGCAACCCACAAGGGGCTCTCACCCCACACAGAGAGATGTGACCTTCTCTCATACTGGGACTCTAGGTTACTACAGAGGATTGGGTATTCTAAGGACAGTGAGAGAAGGACAGGTTCTCCAGAAAGCCAATAAGATGTATTTAGAGATATATATACATATATTGTGTATATGTGTGTGTATATATAGATAGATTGCATATATATGTGCACATATCTATATATACATATATATTTATAGAGATAGAAAGAGAGATTTATTTTAAGGAATTGTGGAGGCTGTCAAGTCCAAAATCTGCAGGGTAGGCCAGCAGGCTAGAAACCCAGGGAAGAGTTGTTGTTGCAGCTCAAACCCAAAGGCAGTCTGCTAGCAGAGTCCCCTCTTCCTATTTTCTATTAAGTCTTTTTCTATTAAGGCCTTCAACTGACTGAATGAGGCCCACCTACATTATGGAGGGTAATCTGTTTACTCAAAGTCATCTCATTTAAATATTAATCTCATCTTAAAAATACCTTCACAGAAACATCTAGAATAATGTTTGACCAAATATCTGGGTACTGTGGCCTCCCCAAGTTGACACATAAAAGTAACCATCAGAGATAAAAATGTTTCACGTTGATGTTGATCATATCCCAAAAAACAGGCTTTTTTGATGTACCTTTTACACACACACACACACACACACACACACACACAAAATTCATTGTGTGCTTTATGTGTTAAATACATTTACATAGATATGGACTTTGTTTTCATATTTTGTTACTAATGTTGGATAGTTTTCTACTCACCAGTAGTAGAAAGTAACATTAACACACCGTCTCCCCCAAAAGATCTTAAGTTCTGTGTGGGAAAAAAAAGGTCCATCTTCCACGTCTTTGTAGCACCACCCTGGTGCCAACACGTACGTACTCTATGTTCAAGGTGTATGTACTGGCTGATTAGCCCTCCTTTTGAAACAGGAATGCCAGGCCTCCATCTAAATCACATGACTGTATTTTTAGGTAATGAAGTTAACAAATGCAGAGTCCCTGGGTAGAGAATTTCTCCTTTACTTGTAGGCAAAGCCAGGAATGGAAAAAGGAGGGATGGAGGGAGGGAGAGAGGGAGGGAGGGAGGAAGGAAGGAAGGAAAGAAGGAACAAAGGAAGGAAGGAAGGAAGGAAGGAAGGGAGGGAGGAAGGAAAAGGCCAAGAAGAAAAGCAGAGGTATTTACCACATTAGCCATTGGGTCACATTTGCCATCAGTCACCCTTTTCCCTTCCTCTGCTGAACAGGATGGCAATTATAATGACTTAACTACTCGTGGACATGTTATAAAGATCAGTGAGGTAATGCACGTGAGAGCACTCTTTAAAAAATAAAAGTGAATACAAATATCAGGTATTTCTAGACTCTGCCCTGGAGAGTTTTCCTACTAGCCTCCCTTTAGGAGGAGCCAACAGAGCTAATTGGCAAGAACGTAAGGCAACAGCCACGTTAGGGTGAGACTCTGGAACTTTCTATCTGCTTGTACGCCCACCGGGGTCCCTCAAAGGGAACATGCCAGCAAGGCCTGCTCCCAAATAATCCTCTCATTAGCCTACTGTACATACCTAATACTCACCCACTGACGTGTCATTCCTTTGGGTTAATTTTCCTCCAAAGAATCAGCATATTAAGTTACAATTTACACCATTTTCTATTTTAATGTGCCTTGGTTTACTGAGCCCCATTCTAACATCACAGCCCGAAGAAAGACCACAGTTGGAGAGTAGAGGAAAGAGGGATCTGTGAAAAACCTTATTTTACAGATTGGGAAACTGAGACTCAAAGGAATGAATATAATTGTCTAGCATCACATAGCTAATCAGTGACATAACTGCAGCAATCTCTCAAGCCACTGTCTTCTCTCCTATACGTACTCCCTGTTGACAATTCCTCTGTACCAGATGAATTAGAAAAACTACTGTGTTATTAGAAATCTACTAGACTAATGGACTCTATTTAGCACCTAGCCAAATTATAGGCACACAACAGACACTCAATAAATGCTTTTTGATTAATTATTAATACAACTTTATGGTAGGGCACTAGTGTTATTTTTCCAATTGCTTTCACATTTATAATCTCATTTTTATCTGCATAGCTAATAGGGCAGGTGTTACAAATTCAAGAACAGGAAGCTAAGGCTCTGAAAGGTTACACGCCTTCCAAAGTAGGCCAAGAGCCTAGTTAGAACTCAGGTGTCCTGACTTGCTGCCAGCGTTCTTCTATGGCCCAGACTCAACGACACGGCAGGAGCCAAAAGAGTTAATATGGGTGCAGCAGCAGCAGCAGCAGATGGCTGCTTGCCCACTGATGGAGGTGACTTTGTATCCTCAGGAACCTTTCTCCACCCTCATGATAAGGGAGGGGACAGGCAGGCACTGGCTTTATGAGCTCGATTTATAATGGGGAAACACCGGGCTTGCCAACAGGGCTCAAGAGGCATCTGGCTTCGTCCTTCAGGATTCTCGGGATTTCACCATCAGAGATTCAGCCCGAGTAGTCACATCCTTTCTCCCTGTGTCCTCTAAAAGTTCTTTGGGAAAAATTGATACTTTTTTCTTTCAGGGTGCACACACACATACTTTTTTTTTTTTTTTTTTTTTTTGGGGTACCCGGGCCTCTCCCTGCTGTGGCCCCTC
>NW_020173955.1:4262137-4368552 GCF_003031525.2 Neophocaena asiaeorientalis asiaeorientalis | reverse complement strand
TTTTTTTGCGGTACACGGGCCTCTCACTGCTGTGGCCTCTCCCATTGCGGAGCACAGGCTCCGGACGCGCACGCTCAGCGGCCATGGCTCACAGGTCTAGCCGCTCCGCAGCATGTGGGATCTTCCCGGACAGGGGCACGAACCCGTGTCCCCTGCATCGGCAGGCGGACTCTCAACCACTGTGCCACCAGGGAAGCCACACACACATACTTTTTACATAGTTTTGAAATTAATTATTTACATATGACTATTTTTTCCAACTAGACTCTTGGACAACAGTGTCAAACCTTTTGTCTTGTTTTTATCTTTGTATCTCTAGCACCCCACTTGAGTAACATAGAACTTTGACAAATGTTTGTTGAAATGAATAGTCCTTGGGAGGGGTAGAACATTAAGTCACAAACTCTTCAGTCTGAATTAGCTTGTCCTGGGTCTTTAGTGAGGACAGGTGCTCTGGGACAAATGGAGCCCCAGTCTCTTGAGGGCATGAAGCAATGAGAGATGGAAGGAGGAGCTGGCTGAGGATGAGTAACCAGTGGACAAGTCCTGACCCCAGAATCCCAGACTCCAAAACGGAGGTGCATCTTACGGTCAAGTCCCTTCAGTTCCATTTGAAGAGCAAGACTGTTCAAACATTAGGATTCAGGACAGAAAAGTTGCAAAACCTGATACCAACTAAGCTCATGGAGGACTATCAAGGCATTAAGTCCCAGAGAGGGTCCTACAAGGTCTGCCCAGGCCTCACCCTCCCCTCCCACAAACAGGGGTTCAAGGAGCAGGTCTGGCCAGTATCATTGTTCAAAGAAAAGAAGTGAAGCAGAAATGACTGGGGCTACCTGGGTGGACCACTGATGCCTTCTCCAGGGATAACTGGGGTGCTCATTTACCTTCTTACTTCCAGGTCAGCTTTCCCCAAAGGAGTACAAAAATGTGCCTCTCCTGGGATGAGGCCAAATATTCAGTGATCTGGACACAGGGCTTGGTGGGGTCTGATGGGATTACTCAGTAAGTGGAAGAAGGAATTTCCCTGTGCAACATATGGAAACAAGATTGAGTTCTGAATAAATCAAAACTGTCAACTATTTGTTTTATAGTCACGGGCCACATTTTTGAGAAAGGGGAATATAGGGTTGCTGTTCTTATCTCTATGGCTCACTGTGGCATTCTTGGATTCTGTTTCTGTTCATCTGTTTGTTGATTTTAGTAGTCTAGTTCTTACTATGTGCCCAACACTGCTCATATATCATCCTATTAAATCTTCCCATTAGATCTATATGTTAGACATTATTACGTCCACTTCCTGGGTAGGAAAACTGAAAGAGACAAATTAACCCAAGATCACACATCTAACAGCCAGCACAGCAAAGTTATCCATAATCAGTCTCAGTTGACTCCAAAACCCTTGCATTCAAGGCCACTTCTTTGTCCCACCATCTACCTCCCCTGCTTCAATGAGCCTTTTCTAAGGACCAGTTAGGTGCAGAACATTGTGTTGGTTCAGGTGGGAGTGACAAAAGTAGTAGAAGGCCTGGTCCCCTACCCTCAAGGGCATCATCAATAATGAATAGAGAAAGCATTCAACAAATGTTCATTACTTGAATTATAGCGCATGACTAAGGGATCTAGCTCCCTTTGTATGATCTGAGATATGAAGATAAGTCAAATGCATGGGCCCCCCTCAAGATGAAGACTGAAAGGGCCTTATGCCACCTGGAAGAACTTGGAAATTACTCAGTGTACACAAAATTACCATCCATGGCTAAACATTTTGGGTTCAACCATTTTTTTTTCCTGTAGAATTTTAAAATCCAGGAATTAGGAAAGCCTTCCTCCGTTTGTTTGGGAAATCAAGGTACACAAGTAGTAAATTTAAGCTAGGTCAATTTTTCTTCTTTAGGTTATTAATGTTAGGATCTTAGAATAAAATTGGAAAAAACCAAAACACACATTGAAAGAAAAGTAGTTACGGGAAGGAACTTACACCAAGAATGAATCTGTTTACGAAGTAGAACCTGAATCATGGTACACAGCCAGGCATTTTAAATCCAACAAATATTTACTGACTGCTTTTCCATAAAGCCCACACTTACAGAGTCCCAATGCCTTACAATGGACTATAAGACCCTTTATGGGTCTGGTTGCAGCCTAACCTCCCAGCCTACTTCCTCTTCCTAAAACACACCCTGTTCCCCAGACAGGAGCTACTTCACTCCATGCTCTTCCAGGCTGCTGTACCTTTGAGCACACTGCTCCTTCTGCCTGAGCAGATTTTTCCCCCACTCACCATCTAGTGATTCATCTTTCTAAACCTTCTCTGGTACCTCCTCATTGATATCTTCCTCCACCCCCATATAATACTTGGGACATAAACAAAGTAGCAAGAAGTTCTGGATTGAGGCAAGGGTGAGTGCACTGCTGAGAATCAGAGGTGTTTGGGGGTATCTGGTGAGCTGGTAGGGCAGGAGCTTCCTGGATCATAACTTTTCCTACAGGAAATGCAGTCAGGTAGGAGTTCATCATTGGGGCAAGAGTCACCAAGCAGGGTGGGATGTCTCAACTGCAACCCCCAATGACCTTGTGTCTGGTTCCCAGGGACAGAGATGGCTATGAGTAAACCCTAAAAGCTCTATTCCCTCCTAAACCTCTGCAGGATGTTGGAGGCAGTTCCCCTGGGTTCCCCTATCGGTGTATGTCGGGTGGTGTTCACACCACAAGGAGGCTACAGTCAAAGCAGCATTTGTGGCCAAAGAAGGGAGGGGTGGGGAGGACATCTGTAGAAGGGTAGCATCCAACAGCAAGGACAGCTGAGCCCAGAGGTTGGGGTCCAGAGAGTGGCCATGACAGAACCAGAGGAAGGAGAAGAATGGGTAGATGTCCTTCAGCTGCCCAGACTTGGGTGTGAGCACACAGGAGACAGCTGGGGAGCCCAACGCCAGGACGAGCTTCCCACAGAGCTGCGGCAGGAACAGAGAATGGTGACACACGACATACAACACCATCAACTTGTTTGGTGTTGGATGGATGTCCATTTCCCACCCTGCCCTTTCTAGAAAGAAAAAGCCACAGAGGTAAAAAAAAGGAAGTGATCTTGCCTAAGTCTTTTGTATCCCTCCAATGGAAACTTGCATAACATCTGACACATAGTGCCTGGTATTCAAGACATGAATGAATGAATGAATGAATGAATGGCTAGGGACAATGTCAGGGACATTGTGCTCTTCTCAGGAAAAGTAAACAACATAAACAAGAACACAGAGATGGGACTGAAGAGGACATGGAGAGAAAACACCAGTCTGACTCAAGTTAAAAGTGAATATTAGGGAGTGGTGAGAAATTAAATTAGAGGGGGAGGTTGGGGCTAGGGATGGAGAGCCTGGAAACGAGAAGGAGAGGAGTTTAGACTTGGGGCAACAAGGCATACAAAAGTATTTGGAGCCAAGGCTTATTCTATACACCAACCAGTTTGTGGTCAGTGAGAAAAAAAAAATGTAACTGCAGTCAAACATTTGGTTTGTTAGGTTCTCCATGAGGTTAAATGATCAGTTGAAAAGTTGTTCTCTCAACCAGTTAATTTACTTAGTTTTCAGATTTTCAGGTTTGGTTGTGGGGCGGGGGGGTGTATTTTTATTTACTTATTTTTTATTGAAGTATAGTTGATTTACAAATATTGTGTTAGTTTCAGGTATACAGAAAAGTGATTAGTTTATACATATAAATATGTATATATCTATATTCTTTTTTTTCAATTCTTTTCCATTACAGTTTGTTACAAGATATTGAATATAGTTCCCTGTGCTATACAGTAAATCCTTTTTATCTATTTTATATATGGTAGTGTGCATCTGGTAATCCCATACTCCCAGTTTACCCCTCCCCACCCATTCTGCTTCAGTAGTTTGTTTTCTATGTCTGTGAGTCTGTTTCTGTTTTATACATAAGTTCACTTGTACTGTGTTTTAGATTCCACATATAAGTGATATCATATAATATTTGTCTTTCTCTTTCTGACTTACTTCAGCTAGTATGATAATCTCTAGGTCCATCCACGTTGCTGCAAATGGCATTACTTCATTCTTTTTTTATGGCTGAGTAATATTTCATTGTATATATAAACCACATCTTCTTTATCCATTCATCTGTTCATGGACACTTGGGTTGCTTCCATGTCTTGGCTATTGTAAATAATGCTGCTATGAACATTGGGGGTGCAGGTATCTTTTTGAATTAGAGGTTTCATCTTTTCCGGATTTATGCCCAGGAGTAGGATTGTTGGAGTTATCATATGGTAACTCTACTTTAATTTTTTAAGGAACCTCCATACTGTTTCTCCATAGTGGCCACACCAATTTACATTCTGGGGGGATATTTTGAGGACAAGGTGCAATTGTTGATTTAATTGTACAGACATAATGTTCATGTTAAGCCTGTTTCATAGACAAGAACAATGAAGATCAGAGAAATGAAAAGAGCTTTCAATGAGACTTGGCATCAAATAGACTCCCACATACCTGGTCTGATTGCTGGACCAAGAGTCTTCTCCAACTCTGCTCCCTTCATGTGGGTATTTGAGTGAGTAGCCCATCTCCACTAGATGTCTGTGCAGTTCTCAGAGCCTTTTATAACTGAATTGTTCTGTTTCTGGCTTCACTCACCTCACAAGCCCCCAGTTACTGAAATCACCAGTGAGACATTAATTAAGATTTTCAGAATTACCACACTTCATCAGAATCTGCTTTAAGTTCCAAAAGATTTCTCTGCAATCTGCTTTATTCTGTTTCTTCTTTGGCTTGTGAGCAAAGTCTGGTAGGGCTGAAGGAGATAGAAGAGGAGGGAGGGAGAGAGGAGCAGGACAGTTTGTTTCATGTTAGGCAGCCCTCTTAACCTGGGTTTCCCCAACCTGAGAGGGAGCAGATTTCATGATGCTTACTGGGAGATTTTCCTTGCAAATTTCTTTAAAGCCCTCTGAAAATCAATTAAAACGGCAGAAAGAAAAAGGAAAGAAGGGACAGAGGGAAGGAAAAAAAAAAGTCCCCCCGGTTTTAGGTCTTCTCTTTGCCCCTATGGAGATGGCTTCCAAATAATTCGTGACCTCTTAAAACATCTGCCCCAACTGTTACACATGCCCTTCAAATTGGCTTAGAATTTTACTACATTTTTAGCTAATAAAATTCTCCTGATTCATAGAAAATGCTCTCCAGGTAGACCATGCATTGCCCCAACTCCACTTCTGAAACTTGCTCATTGTAGGTAGATGTGCCATTATTGGCTGATTATATTTTATAGATGATTTCCCTTTTCCAAAACAGATGTTTCCAAAGTCTTGTCTCCATGACAAAGTGCCAAAGGCCCAGTCCTCATAAACCATTTAAAAGGAGCCAGTGAGAACATTCACTGTGGAAAAGGTAGTACATACCCCCATGCAGATCCCGGATAGTTTTTTAAGGTGATTTAATTATAATGATAATAACTTGATGGTCATATTTCTAAAAGGGGAAAATATTACGACTTTTAGGTACTTTTATGATCATGTATTATTATACCAGTGAGAAATGGCTTTTTATCCAGGTATCCATACCTGATTATAATAATGAAAATAATGTTATATATTTATAGGCCCCAAACTGCAAAGGCCCTTCAGTGCTTCATATCATCATCATTATTACTGTAACAGTTAATTATACACAGACAGTCTGGGCATGCAAGTAAGAACACTTGTCTATAATCTGACTCATTCACAATGGTAAGGCCAGTGGTTCGAATCCTGGGAAGGATGCTGGCGAGCAAAGGTGGCTGCTGCTTCACAAATGCCTCATGTCAGCAGGAATGGAGGTGATGGTCTCACAGGGAAGGGAAGCTTGAACTTTCAACGCTGCTGCCAGAGCTCTGACCTGGGGATGAGCCTTCGATGGGACTGGCCTGAACTGGCTGGTAACCACTTGGTTTGGAGACCTCTGAGACCATCCCAATTTCAAAGACTTTTCTCTTTGGACAGTACATTAGTTTGCTAGAGATGCCATAACAAAAAAACCACAGGCTTGGTGGCTTAACTAACAAATTTATTTCCTCAAAGTTCTGGATGCTAGGTGTCCATCACCAAAGTGTTAACAGAGTAGGTTTCTTAGGCCTCTGTTCGTGACTTGTAGATGGCTGTCTTCTCCCTGTGTCTTCATATGGTCTTCCCTCTGTGTGTCCAAATCTCTTCTTATGACACCAGGCATATTAGATAGAGCCCACCTTAATGACCTAATTTTAACTTAGTCACCTCTTTAAAGACCCTATTTCCAAATATAGTGACATTCTGAGGTACTGAAAGTTAGGACTTTAATGTATAGATTGGGGGAGGGGGGCATAAATCAGCCCATAGCAGACAGTATTCCAATTCTGGGCTAAGAAAATATGTATTGTGAGTAAGATCCATACAGTCCCTTCCACCCAATCTTCAACCAAAATCTATCCTTCTAGTTAGAAAGGTGAGAGGTAGACCATTTCCCCATGATTTTCCCATGGCTCCCTTCCCTGGGTTCCCATTCTGTGTTAAGTCCAAAGTCACCTCCTCAGAGAGGCCTTCTCTGACTGCAGAAACTAACACTGTTGTGCACCCCAGACCACAACGCCCAATTTACTTTTGTCTTAGCGCTTTTACCACTATCTGGAATAGCCTTGTTCCTTTGTTTACTTTGCACAGTTTGTCTCTCCCACTAGACTCTAAATGCCAAGGCAGCAGAAACCTTTTCATGGTTTATAGCCGTAGAGTCATGGTCCAGGGCCTAGCAAAGAGTCTAGCACACAGCTGGGATCAAAATATGTTTGTAAATGACTGATTTTGAAGGGTAACAAGAAGAGGAATGATAAAAGGGGGGTGTAGTCTGCCTGCAGAAAGGACAGAAGGCTGTTTCCCAATAGTTTTCCAGAGGGCTTTTGTTCCTTGGTGAACGTACCAAGACCCAGACATAAAGGCTCAGGGACCAGGTTTGTCAGCACCCAAAAGACAAATCTATACTTGGAGGAGGACCCGCATGATACCAAGCTCACCAGGCTGATGTACTAAAAGGGATGCTTTTTTAGTAATTCACACTGAGCCAGAACTGTCCCAAGGACTGGATACTTAAAATGCATGGGACCAGCACAATCTACCCATGCAGACAGGCCTATAGGGGAAGCCAAACATAACCACAAGGTGATACATGGACTCTGAGAAGGGGAGTGTGATTGACTGAATATTTAATCACATCTAGCTGAATATTCTGATCTCACAATAGGAATGGTCTTGCCAATCGCACTGGAAGAGGCATATTCCAGTGGCAAAGGCTCCTGGCCAGTGCTTTCAGGGACAATGCCAGCATTTGCTTCAAGGGCTTTCCAGCCAATCCCTTTTCTCACCGAGGCATTCTTGCTTTAGGCCCAAAGAGAAAAGCACAGAGAAAAAAGAAGCATCAAAAGTTAACCAATAAGCAAACCTCACTGTTTCCTCACTATAAACCATCTTCTCCCCAAAATCATTCCACCAGAAAGCACCAATTTAAGGACTTATTGTGCTATCCTGACAGCCAGTTTCTGAGGAGAAGAGATTATAATCTATTGATGAGGAATGGAAAAGGGATATGTACTCCCTGGGGGCTAAAAGATTTAATATTTTTGTTTGGTTGGTTTTTTGGTGATTTTACTTCTCTCTTCTTCTTCTTGTTTGGCTCTTGATACACCAATGGCTGGAGAAGGTATCGGTCTGTCAGGGATGCACTGCAGAGCCTGCCCAGAGTATGTAAATGATAAACGTACTTATGTTAGCTGTTATCACTCTGGAGCCAGCAAGCTGGAGGGTAGGTATATTAAGTCAGATCATTCCCAAACACGGTGGGAGAAAGAGAAGATAGAATGGAAGAGTTTATTTTGTTTCTCCCAGTAGGTCAGTTTTAGAATCACAAAGTGCTCTGGGGTCACTTGGAAAATAAAGAAAACGGAATGTATCCGACTGCTGCCCGGGCTGAGGAAGCAAATCCCCAAATCACACAGAACTAGGAAGGATTTGGTTTCATTAAAAGCAGCCACTGGCATTTGGCCCCTGAAGATGAAAGCAAAAGCCCCTTAAACAGGCTCGAACACAAGCTGAATTTCCGGACAAGTCCCCGGGGTGCCAGGATTGTTTCAAAGCCAGGCATGAACGTCCACATCTTCCCAGAGATTGGAAAAAGCAGGGAAGTTCCAAACACATTTATCCCAATAGGAGGAGGAAACAACATGCTGGGTGCTACAGAGACTCTTCAATTAAACTCATAACAACCATATCCAGGTTCCTATTCCCATTTTATTGGTGAGGACACCGAGGCCTCCGTGAGGTCCTAGGGCTTGCTGAGGTTCACATAAGTGGCAGTCCCAGAAATCCAACAGATGTCTTTCTCTCTCTCTCTGTTTCTTTCTTCCTTCCTTCGGGCTGCATCGGGTCTTCACTGCTGCACGCGGGCCTTCTCTAGTTGCAGTGAGCGGGGGCTACTTTTCATTGCGGTGCTCGGGCTTCTCGTTGCGGTGGCTTCTCTTGCTGAAGAGCACAGGCTCTAGGCTCGGGCTTCAATAGTTGTGGCACGCAGGCTCAGGAGCTGCGGCTCGCAGGCTCTAGAGTTCAGGCTCAGTAGTTGTGGCGCACGGGCTTAGTTGCTCCGCGGCATGTGGGATCTTCTCAGACCAGGGCTTGAACCCATGTCCCCTGCATTAGCAAGCAGATTCTTAACCACTGCACCATGAGGGAAGCCCCCAACAGATGTCTTTCTGACATCAAAGTCCAAGTTCTCTCAACCACGTAGAAAAATGAATATTTCCAAGTCAGTGGGTCAGATTCTCACCAGGCCTAACCTCTCACGTCATCATAAATCAGGCCCTTGGGCCTTTTATCAATACTTTGAGTCCACCAAAGTTTATACTCTGCGCTAACGGAGTTCCCAGAGCCAACTAGTAAAAGCCTACGTCCCGGCTCAACGTCTGGGTGGGGAAGCTCATTTACCAGTTTGGGTGTTTATACCGACCTTCCTCTAAAAAGGACAGAAGTTGGCTCTCCAAGATGACAAAAGGGGTAAATATGAAGCCAGGAAATATGCATACCCTAATGACATATGCTTTTATGCATAGTAGGCCACAGATCTGAGGTTCTGAACTTTCTAGCAAAAAAAAAAAAAAAAAAAGGGAGGAAGGAGGGAAGAAAGGAAAGGGAGGGCAGGAAGAAAAAAGTAACTTATCAGATTCCTTGTGTCCACAAAATTAAAAAAGAAAAACACCAGATGAAATAACACCACTATCTCCAACATCCCTATAGTAACAGACTAAGGACATACTGCATAGAGCTGTCTGTTAGGTTAGCTCTTATCCTACAGAACATTTCAGTAAAAGCAGTTCTGTAGGGATTCGGGCCATGTTGTCTCCTAAGTGCCCTGCTTGGCTCCCTGCTATGACAGCAGCCAGCATCTCAGTTGCAGAAGCCTGAGACCACACTCTCTCCCCAGGGACATCTCATACCTGTTCTGGGTCACAAGGAAGGTCACCAGAGAATGTGCATGGATCCCTGCAACCCCACCCTGGGAGAAAAACATCAGCCTTCTGGAAGTTAGATGTCAGCCCCACCATTTCCAGTCCCAAGGTGATTTTGAGAGTATTCCCAAAGGCCAAGAGTCACATCTAAGGGGGTGAAAGCTCCTTCCTTCCCTTCAGGAGTAGCTCTGGTCCTGGGAAAGCCACTTCTTAAGGGTCTATCTGAAGTTTCCACCTAAAATAGTGCCCACCAAGACCTAGCTTCTGGTTTAAAGGGTTCTTGAAATTTGATTTTTCTCTCAACATACTCTCCTTGTAGGAGCTCCTAAATCCCAAGGAATAATCTAATTTGTCAGATGATTTCCAGCCTGAGTTTGCAGGCCCAATTTAAGTCTGCACACAACCTTTATTTCCTGCTCCAAAATTATGCACTCTCTTCCCTCTCACTAAACCCCACCTGGAACAGCAAGGGGACAAGGAGACACCCTCGCTGCCCCTCTGCCATGTGGGAGCAGGGCAGGGAGGTGCCAGAATGTGGAGCACTGGGAAGAGGCATGTCAGCACGCACGACTCCTGTACCTGTTGTTGGACAAGGCTTAACAGAACCCTCTCCTGGCCCAGCTCTCCCGCATGGTGTGCACTTCAAGAGGTGAATCCAAGTTCCTTTTCCAGCCAGGGTTTCTGAGTGTCTCCACGCTGAGAGGTGCAGCACTTGACATTTGGCTGCCATGCTGCTGCGAGCACGTCTGATTCTGCACAAAGCATGTGGAAATCAGAATGTACCTGTCACAGGTGTCAACCTCTGTCTGATGGGTACAGATCTGGAGAGTGGTCACAACTTGCTGTTCCTTATTGCAAATATCTTTCTGTGATCTTTCATGTGTAGATGGGCAGGCGCCAGCCTTTACATGCTAATGTGTCCCTTTATAGTCCATGGGTTTCCTTCTAGCTCTATGACTGTATGATGGGGATTCGTGAGAGACAGTAACTGGGGGGTGAGAGCTGTTCTCACTAAAACCACGTGAAGCCTGCTTGGAAATGGCATTGACTTTTCTAGCTAATAGGATACCAGTAAAAAGTTACAACCTTAATATAATAAATTAACATGCCAATCCTTTATGCATTTAAGAATATATGATCTGTCATGAAGAACCTAGGGGTAAGACAGGAATAAAGACACAGACCTACTAGAGAATGGACTTGAGGATATGGGGAGGGGGAAGGGTAAGCTGTGACAAAGCGCGAGAGAGGCAATGGACATATATATACACTACCAAACGTAAGGTAGATAGCTAGTGGGAAGCAGCCGCGTAGCACAGGGAGATCAGCTCGGTGCTTTGTGACCACCTGGAGGGGTGGGATAGGGAGGGTGGGAGGGAGGGAGACGCAAGAGGGAAGAGATATGGGAACATATGTATAACTGATTCACTTTGCTATAAAGCAGAAACTAACACACCACTGTAAAGCAATTATACTCCAATAAAGATGTAAAAAAAAATAAAAATAAAAAAATAAATTTTGAAAAAATATATGATCCAAACACATTCTAATTTATTTTTCTATTTATTTAGGTGTGCCCTGCCTCATTTGACAAAGGATTACAGAGAGCTATTACATTTTGTAGAGCACAGGCAATTCTCCTACTGTATTAAGTTTTCATAATACTCTTTGGACACAATCAACTGATTACTTTTTAGGGGACACAATTTTTCATTAAGCATACCACCATTGGTAATAACACAGTTGTTTGAGTGGCTGGCTACTCCAATGGCATTAGGTTCTTTCTTTGACGAATGGTGGCTAGAAATTTATTAGTCTTATGAAAGTTTAGAATTTTCTCAGTGACTTTTTAACAAGGGATTTCAATTTTGATTTACTGCATTATCACCTTGGCTTATCAAAACAAAATATATTTACAGCCATTAAATTTTTTATTGAAATCTATGACCGCAAAATTACTTTGCAATTGTATTTTTTGTGCATCTGAAACTCTCTAAACCCAAACCTTCCCAGATGAACACAGAGAGTCACAGCTTACCTGGAGCAGAAATCACTAGAGCCACAACTAGAAGAAACACTTAAAGAGTAATTTTGACAAACTGCTGGAGGCTGAATGTGAACTAGCAGAAGAGTGAGAAACTCCTGTGGGCCACAGTCTTAGACCCCCATGGTTTTGTGGGTTTCACTTCTAGGAACCCCAGCAGGTTCTCACAGTGAAAATCCAAGAAAGAGATCTCGTAAAAGCTAAGGGAGAAGCAGGGGAAACAGCTCAAGAGCATTCTCCATACAAAGGCCTATTCTCTAGGAAAGGCTTTGCCTTATCCCACATAGAGCTTTATCCCGTATATGAAAAAGGTCAGTTACCCCACATCAGCACCCTCTAGCCTTCCTGTCTCACCTAAGGGAAGAAGAAACTAAGTACACCTGTAGAGGCCCAGAGACAAAGGTCCACTAAAAGACTAAGATTTTATCGTAAAATTATAGAACACCCCCCACATCTTGCCACCATATCAGGAGGACTCCAGTATAACAGTTTTCTGTTGAAAGAGCTTCAAGGTACAGACTCTACTTAAGTAGGAATTCTAAGAAAAGCCCCCTCCCCCAAAATAGGGGAGACAAACACAAATACACCTGAGAACTTTAAGACTCCTGGTACCTAAAGCTAAAGCACAACCCAACTCCAGGCTAGGTTAACTTAAAATTTCACACTAAAGGCCTTTTACCCAAGTTCTTATTACCCAATACATCACGTACAAATTTCAACAAAAAATTACAAGATATTCTAACAAAAAAAAAAGCAATGGGAAAAAATAGTATGAAGAGATAAGCAAGAATCAGAACAAAACTCAGATATGAAACAGATTGTGGAATTATCAGACAGAATTTAAAATAACTATGATTAATATTTTAAGGGCGCCAATGGAAAAAGTAAACAACATGCAAGAACAGATGGACAAGGTAAGCAAAGAGATGGAAACTCTAAGAGAGAATAAAAAATAAATGCTGCAAATAAAAAATACTGAACAGAAATGAAGACTGCCTTTGACGGGCTCATCATTAGACTGGATATGGCTCAGGAAAGAATCAGTGAGTTTAAAGGGGTGTCAACAGAAACTTCCCAGAGTGAAATACAAAGAGAATAAAGAATGTTAAAAACAGAATATCCAAAACTGTGGGACAATTTCAAAAAGTGTAACATAAGCATAATTGGAAGATCACAAGGAGAAGAAAGAGAAAATAGAACAGAAGAAATATCTGAAGTACATTAGTTCATAGAATATGTTCTAAGACCCTCAGTGGATGCCTCAAACTGTGGGCAGTACCAAACCCTATATGTGTCTATCATGTTTTTCCTATATATACATACCTATAATAAAGTTTAATTTATAAATTAGGTAAGTAAGAGATTAATAAGAATAAGTAATAAAATGGAACAATTATACAATATACTGTAATAAAAGTTATGTGAATGGGGTATCTCTCTCACTCTCAAAATATCTTACTGTACAAATTTAATGCCTTTTCCGTCTTAGTTAGTTAACTAAGTACTACACACTGTGGTCTCAATTTTTGCCGTTTTAGGTGCAATGGTAAAACGAGCACAAATTTCTTTTTCCTTCTTCACAATTTCACAGATAGAAGACTCATTCTTACCATAAGTCTTAGCAACTTCAGCATACGACTTTTTTCCTTTCCTTATTAAGCCAAGAACTTTCACCTTTCCACTTAAAGGAAGTATTTTACGGCTTTTCTTTAGCATATCCAAATTGCCAACATCACTACTCTTGCCCTTTAGGGCCATTATTAAGTAAAATAAGGGTTACTTAAAAACAAGCACAGTGGGCTTCCCTGGTGGTGCAGTGGTTGAGAGTCTGCCTGCCGATGCAGGGGACACGGGTTCGTGCCCCGTCCAAAAAAAAAAAAAAAAAAAACAAGCACAGTGACACCATGACAGTCAATCTGATAAACAAGGAAACTACTAAGGGACTAACCGGTAGGACACGCTGGCCAAAAGATGATTCACATCCCAGGTAGGATGGAACAGGGCAGCACGAGATTTCATCACACTCAGAACAGTGTGTAATTTAAAATGTATGAACTGTTTATTTTTGGAATTTTCCTTTTAATATCTGTGGATTGCAGTTGACCACAGGTAACTGAAACCATAGAAAGCAAAACTGCTGATAAAGGGGAACTACTATAATAACGATCAAGAGATTAACAAAATTAATGACTAAACAACAGATCAGAAACCTCAGCAAACACCAAACAGGATAAATTCCAGAAAAAAAAAACAAAAACCCTCTATTTCTAGATATATCATATCCAAACTGAAGAAAACCAAAGACAATGGAAAAAAATCTTAACAAAACAAAAAACCTTACCTACAGAGGAACAGTACAAGAGTTAAAAGAGTTACAGTAGACTTCTCATCAGAAGCCATGTAAGCAAGAAGAAAATGGAGCAAAATATTTAAAATGTTGAAAGAAAAACACCAAACTTGAATTATACGTCCAACAAAATTTTCTTTCAAAAGTGAAGGAGAAATAAATACTCAGACAAACAACTGAGAGAATTCATTGCCAAACCTGCCCTGTAAGAAATGTTAAAAGAAATTCTTCAGGGAGAAGAAGAATCATATAGGTCAGAAACTCAGATCTATATAATAAAAGGAAGAGTACAGGAGAAGGAATTAAAAAAAACATAAAAGCTTTTTATTTTTCTTATTCTTAATATTCTTATTCTTGATCTAAAATATACCATTTGTTTGAATTAATAATAATAACAATATATTGGATGATTGTAGCATATGGATAAATGAAATAAATGACAGGAATGTCATAATGGATGGGAGGGAAGAATTGGGGATACTCTGTTACGTAGTACCTACACTAGAAATGAAGTGGTACAATGATATTTGACATAATCTTATATTAATTGTAATTGTGTATTACAAACTGGGGAAAAAAATACTTTTAGCAGTATAATTGATATGCTGAGAGAGGAAATAAAATGAGTCATATAAAATGTGCAATCAAAACCAGCAAAGACTGAAAAAGGGGAGGGGGAGAAACAAGTAATAATCAGGTGGAACAAACAGAAGTCAATTCCACCTGTATCAATAAGTATTTTAAATGTGAATATTGATCTAAATTTACCAATTGAAAAACAAGATTGTCAGAGTAGATTTAAAAAAAAAAACACAAAACGCTGGGTTGTCTACAACAAAACCCACTTTTAATATAAAAGCTCAAGTAGATTAAAAGTAAAGGAATAACAAAATATCTACCATGATAACACTAATATAGAACAAAGCTGCAGTAACTATAATAATTTCAGACAAAGCAGACCTCAGAATAAAGTAAATTATCAGGGCTTAAGAGGATATTACACAGTGATAACAGAGTTAATTCTCCAAGAAGACATTACAATCCTTAATATCAATATCTATGTACCTAACAGCAGTGTCAAAATGCTTGAGGCAAAAATTGATAGAATCATAAGAAAAAAACAGACAAATCCACTATTATAGTTGGAGACTTCAACACCCTTTTTCACTTGATAGATCATGCAATCATAAAATAAGTAAGGATACAGTGGACCTAAACAGCACTATAATCAACTTGATCTAATTGACATTTATAGAATATTTGACCACAAAACAACAGAATACATAATCTTCTCAAGCTCACATGGAACATTCACCAAGAGAGACCACTTTCTGGACCATAAAACATACCTTCACAAATTTAAAGGGATAGAAATCATATAAAATATGTTCTCAGAATACAATAGAATTAAACTAGAAATCAAAGAAAAAAGGTAGCCAGAAAATCCACAAATACTGAGTTTAAACAATTCACTTCTAAAACACATGAGTCAAAGAGGAAGTCTCAAAATAAATTAAAACATATTTTGATCTAAATGAAAATATAACATTAAAATGTGTGGGTTGCAGCAAAAGCAGTGCTCAGAGGCAAATTACAGCACAGAATGCACATATTAGAAAAGAAGAAATATCTAAAATCAGTACTGTAAGCTCCCACCTTAGGAAGCTAGAGAATAAAGAGCAATTTAAGCCTAAAGCAAACAGAAAAAACCAAATTTTAAAAAACTAGAGCAGAAATCAATGAACTTGAAAACAGTTAAACAATAGAGAAAAATCAATGAAACCAAAAGCTGTTTCTTTGAAAAGGCTAATCAAATTAATAATCATCTAGCCAACTTAACTAAGAAAAAAGGGGAGAAGACACAAATTACCAATAACAGAAATGAAAGAGGGGTTATCACTACTAATTCCATGGGCATTAAAAGGTTAATAAAGGAATACTATGAACATCTATGCCAACAAATTCAATAACTTAGATAATAATAGAACAATTCTTTGAAAGACACAAACTAATAAAACCCACACAAGGAGAAATAGATAATCTGGATAGTCCAATATTCTCTAAAGAAATGGTTAATAAATCTTCCAAAAAAGCAAGCAGAATGCCCTAATGGTTTCACTGACAAATTCTACCAAACATTTAAAGAAGAAATTATACCAATTTTCCACAATCTTTTCAGAAAATAAGAGGCAGAGTGAAGACTTCCTAATTCATTCTATGAAGCCAGCATTACCCTAATATCAAAACCTGAAAAAGACATTGCAGGAAAGGAAAACTATAAGTCAATATCTCTCATGAACCTAGAATACCCAAAGTATTAGAAAATCAAATTCAACAATGTATAAAAATAATTTTTAGTTTAATTTCAATTTAATTTTTTAAACCCATAATCAAGTGGGACTTACTCCGGGCAAGCAAGGCTGGTTCAACATTCAAGAAGGCTAAAGAGGAAAACTCATACAGTCTTATCAATAAATGCAGAAAAAGCATTTGACAAAATCCAACACTCATTCATGACAAAAGCTCTTAGCAAACTAGGAATAAAAGGGAACATCCTTAACTTAGTAAAGAGCACCTACAAAATAACCTACAGCTAACATCATAATTAATGGTGAGAAACTAGATGCTTTCCTACTAAGATTACAAACAAGCAAGGAGGTCCACTCTCACCACCCTATTCAACATCGTACTGGAAGTCTAGCTAGTGCAATAAGACAAGGAAAGGAAATAAAAGGTATACAGGTTTAAAAGGAAGAAATTAAATTATCTTTGTTCACAGATGACTTGTTGCCAGTGTAGAAAATCTTAAGGAAATGACAAAAAACCTCCTATAACTAATACATGATTATAGCAAGACTGCTATACAAGTTAAACATAAAAAACTAAATTGCTGGGCTTCCCTGGTGACACAGTGGTAACAACCCGCCTGCCAGTGCAGGGGACACAGGTTTGAGCCCTGGTCCGGCAAGATCCCACATACCGCGGAGTAACTAAGCCCACGCACCACAACTACTGAGCTTGTGCTCTAGAGCGCATGAGCCACAACTACTGAGCCTGCATGCCACAGCTACTGAAGCCCGCATGCCTAGAGCCTGTGCTCTGCAACAAGAGAAGCCACCACAGTGAGAAGTCTGTGCACCACAATGAAGAGTAGCCCCCACTTGCCGCAACTAGAGAAAGGCCACGTGCAGCAACGAAGACCCAACACAGCCAAAAATAAATAAATAAATAAATTTATTTTTTAAAAATACCAAACTCAATTGCCTTTCTACATTATAGCAGTAAGCAGTTGGGATCTAAAACTTTAAAAAACATTACAACAGCATCAAAAATATGAAATACTTAAGCAAAAATCTAACAAAATAATTACAAACTTTATATGCAGAATTCTGATAAAAGAAATCAAAGAAGATCTAAATTGATGGACAGGTATTCTGTGTTCATGGTTCAATTATTCCCAAGACAATCCCAAACAAAATCACAGCAAGCTATTTTGTAGATACTATTGACACAATGAATCTAAAGTTCAAATGGGAAGGCAAAAGACCTGGAAGAACCAACACAATACTGAAGAATAACAACAAAGTAGAGGATTCACTATAAACCTACAGTAATCAAGATAGTATGGTTTTGGCAAAAGGCTAGATACATAGACCAACAGAACACAGTAGAAAACCCAGAACTGAATCAAACAAATCTAGCTGACGGATCTTTGAGAAAGGAACAAAGGTAATTCAATAGAGAAAGTATTTCAACTAATGGCACTGGAATAGTTGGACATTCATATATAAAAAAATAAATAAATCCAGACATAGAATTAATACCTTTCACAAAAATTAACTCAAAATGGATCATAGACCTAAATATAAAACTGAAATCTATATAACACTTCCAGAAGAAAACATAGGAGAAAATCTAGGTGCTCTCAGGTTTGGTAATGAGTTTTTACATAGAATACCAAAAGCACAGTCTATGAAAGAAAAGTTGGACTTTATTAAAATTTAAAATTTCTGCTTTGTGAAAGATAGCATTAAGGGAATCAATAGACTGGGAGAAAATCATAGACTGGGAGAAAATATCTGCAAAATACATATCTGATAAAGGACTGCTATCCAAAATGTATAAAAACTCTTAAAACACAGCAGTAAGAAAAAATACAATTTAAAAATGAGCCAGGACTTCCCTGGTGGTACAGTGGTTGAGAATCCGCCTGCCGATGCAGGGGACACGGGTTCAAGCCCTGATCCAGGAAGATCCCACATGCTGCAGAGCAACTAATCCCGTGAGCCACAACTACTGAGCCTGTGCTCTAGAGCCCACGAGCCACAACTATTGAGACCACGTGCCACAACTACTGAAGCCCGCATGCCTAAAGCCCGTGCTCCACAACAAGAGAAGCCACCACAATAAGACCACGCACCACAACAAAGAGTAGCCCCCACTCTCTGCAACTAGAGAAAAGCCCACGTGCAGCAACAAAGACCCAATACAGCCAAAATTAAATTAAAAAAAAAAATGAGCCAAAGATCTGGAAACCTCACCAAAGAAGAAATGCAGATGGCAAATAAGCATGTGAAAAGATGCTCAACATTATATGTCAATAGGGAATTACATCTAAAACAACAATGAGATACCACTAAACACTTATTAGAATGATTAAAATAATAAAAAAAAAACTGATAATACCAATGGTAGCAAAGATACAGAGGAACAGGAACTCTCATTCATTATTAATGGGAAGCAAAAAGTTACAGCCACTTCTGAAGACAGTTTGGCAGTTTCTTACAAAGCTAAACATAGTCTTACCATACAATCCAGCAATGAGGCTCCTAGATATTTTCCAAACTGATTTGAAAACTTAAGCCTACACCAACACCTGTACTCAAATGTTTATAACAGCTTTATTCACAATCCCCCCAAACTGGAAACAACCAAGATGTCCTCAAGAGGTGAATGAATAAATTGTGGTATGCCCATACAATGGAATATTATTTAGCAATAAAAAGAAATGAGCATCAAACCACACAAAGACATGAATGAACCTTGGATGCATATTGCTAAGTGTAAGAAGCCAGTCTGAAAAGGCTACATACTGTATGATTCCAAATAGATGACATTCTGGAAAAGGCAAGTCTACAGAGACAGTAAAATGATCAGTGGTTGTGAGGAGTGCAGGGGAAGAGGAGCAGGCTAAATTGGGGAAGAACAGGGCATTTTTTAGGGCTGTGAATCTTACTGTGTAATACTGTAACAGTGGATACATGACATTTGTCAAAAAGTATAGACTTCTACAGCACAAAGTGTGAACTTCAATGTATCTAAAATTTTCAAAATCATATAGGATGTCAGGTGGTCACAAAAACGGAATACAGACAATGGAATATAGACAAAAGAAACTAACTGTATCACAAATTTATGAAACAATGTCACTGAAGGAGGTAGAAAGAAAGGGTGCTGACCCAAGTAACTCTGGAAATGAGTGGAGTTTTTAAGACTAAAGGTAAAAAGGAACTGTATATAAGCACTGTGCTATAGTTGACAGTGTTGCATTCCATAGGAATACAGGTTAATAATTCTGATACAACTGTAATGTATACTGGAATTGAACAATTAAGTAACGGGATGGCAAATGGTAGGAGTCAGGTTTCTCACTGTTGGAGTGGGTATTTAACAGATAAGCAAAAGAATGCTAGAATGATCCATGTGGCAACGAACTAGAGGTGCAGATATCAATATAAACTTATATTTAGCCTAATACTGATATATCAATAGATGGTTACACTTAGAAATATTTATAGATATATGTATGTATGTGTATATATATATATATATATATATGTATATATATATATATATATATATATATATATATATATATATATATATATATGTATTTGTATACACATATATATTTCCTTACCCTGCCAGCCGAGAGAGCCTAGAATAAACACTACTACAGTAGCAATGAGCACACCTACAATCCAGATCTTGGTTTCTAATACCATTCTCCAATAAAAGGAAACAGAGGTCCTTGGAGAAAAGCTCAATTCTATAAATGGGGCAGGAAATACAGAAGATGAGGCTGGAGTATCTTTCAGTGTCGAAAAGTAGGGAAGTGCTGGGGTAGAGGGGACAACTTAAAATGCTGAAGGCATGTGATAGGAACATAGGAGCCAACTAAAAGAGTTCCCAATGGCCAAAGCTAGAATAATTTGAACAACAAAATAAAATAGTATTGGACTATAAACTGAAGTAGAAAATAAATGAGTATGTACTAATATAAACAAATAAACTGGAGATAATATATAAATCTCCTATGCAAAAGAATTCCCAATTATTTATAGGTACTCCCCACCTCAAGCAGGTAGAGCATAGCTCCTTATCCCTTAAGTACAGGCTTCACATAGTGACCTCCTTCCAAAGAGGACAGTATGGAAAAGGGTGGGGAATAACTTTACAGTGGAGAAATTAGACAAATATTACTTCAACCAGGTGATCTTGGTCAATATCAACAATGGTAAATCATGTTGATAGTATGTACCCTTGACATGATGTGAGGTGATGTGATGAAAATGGGAATTTACCTCTGTGATGTTCTTTCCAGAAACCTATAATAACCCCAGTCTAATTATGAGAAAAACATCAGACAAATTCTTATTGAGGGATATTCCCCAACACACCTGACCAAAGCTCTCCAGGTCATTCAAAACAAGGAAGATCTGAGAACCTGTCACAGATAAGACAAGCCTAAGGAGACATGACAACTAAATGTATGGTGGTGTCCTGAGTGAGACCCTAGAACATAAAAAGAACATGATTTAAAGGTAAGAAAGTATGAATAAAGTATAGACTTTAGTTAATAATAATATATCAATATTGGCTCAATTATTATAACAAATGTACCATACTAATATAAGATGTTAATAATAGGGGAAACTAGGTGTGGAATATAGGAGAACTCTCTGTACTGTCTTCCCAATTTTCCTGAAAATTTAAAACTGTTCTAAAAAGTAAAGTCTATTTTTAAAAAAGTAATTAAGCTTTACACAATTGTGTACTTTTCTGTATATGTAATTCTTCACGTACATTAAAATTTTTTTAAATTAAATAAATTACATGATCTTGAATAATCTATAACTTTTGCCCTAACAGCAAAGGATCCAGGTTTTAAGAAATTCAAGCTTATTCTTATGCCTGCTTGTCACTAAGGTGATAATTTAAATAACCCTTTCATGTATATATTTCTTAAGTTTATATTACATCAATGTGACAATATTTATTACATATTTCATCCTACTATTCGTTAGTTCTAAAAAAGTTGGTAAGTTTTTGTAGTACTGGCTAGGGGGTAAAATTAGACAATGGAAAAAATAAACACCAAGGCAACAGGCTGCAAGCAGTATCCTAAAATATGCAGAGGCACAATCAATGAGAGAGACTGTGAGCTCAGCTGGCCTGACGTGATCCTCTTTCCGTTTTTGGTTAAGAATTTCACATTTCATTTTCTCATTTACTTTTCCAGCATTTTCTCCAATTCAGATCCATATTATTTTATGTCTTATAATTGGTTTCCCACCCTGAGTTCTTCTTCCTTTATCTCTGACCTACTGACCCCAAAGCATGAGTTCCGAACTACATAAGAATCTCATTTCCCTATATTGGTACAAGCAGGGTTTACCGATGTCATCGTTTGCTTTTGATGTACGTGGCTGGTTGGCCCCTGAGAAGGTTGACCTGCCTCTCCCTTCCTCCCTCTCTTCCCCTCACACCCATCAGTCAACAGCTGCCCCATGGAAGCCAGCAGGAAGATCCTTTCTGGCTACTGCTCCTCTGAAGAAAAAGGAAGCAGGATGTCTGTAGTCTATAGCCTGAAGTAGGCTTGGCATTAAATCCTGAAACTACCCTGCCTCCTCCCTGTGACAGAATCTATCCTTAGCCTGCGATGACCTGAGTTTGATTGAGCTCAGAAATGTGTAAAGGCCAAATAGTAGTGAGCACAGCTGAGAAACTTGTGACTTTGTAGAGGAGCTAAAGTGCTATTGGGCCCTTACTCAATATTTGTTGAATGGATAGATTTATGCATTTAGAAGGCATTGCTTAGAAGCCATTGTAATGTTTCACTGATGTGTAACTTGCACAAATCCCTAGAATAACAGCATTTTCAAGTGGCAGAAAGGCCTTAAAGAGAAATACTGTCATCTAACCCTTCTACTTTCTAAATGAGGAAACTGGTTCAAAGAGGTCAATTAACTGGCTTAAGGTCACTCAACTGGCTGATCCTTAAACCAGAACCCTTTTTATCATTACCAGCTTCCTACTTAAATATACTATGTAATGGTACACACTTGTTGGTGTTCAGCCTAGTTAACCCCTAGGTTCCATCATGTCTCTCAAGGAATCGTTTATAACTTTCCCTCTCTCTCCCCCCAACCCCCCTTGCTTCTTCCCTCTCTGCCATTCCCCTTTTGTACTTTGTATGAATGTATGTGTTTTTCCTCTTCCCCCGCACTTATCCTCAGTTACTGCAATATCACTGCAGATTTAAAGAGTTAATCTTGTGACCAATACACCCTACCCCCAGGAAGAGGGCATTATACACCTCCCTATGGCTTAACAAGGAGACATCCATGTGTCTTTCAAATCAAATCAGCAAACTAATATTTGATCTTTTTTATTTTTATTTATTTTTTTGAATTTTATTTCATTTATTTTTTTATACAGCAGGTTCTTATTAGTTATCCATTTAATACATATTAGTGTATATATGAATATTTGATCTTTTTTCAATCAGAAATTCTTTTGGATCACTGCTTCACTGGCAATACAGCTAATTCAATTAACAATCAGTTTAATCAATATGAAGAAATCCAACCCTGATATTAACCTGACACAAATCTGAGTTTCAGACATGGTGCTTCCCCTACATAAGTGCATTGTCATTGCCTCAAACATGAATTATGTAGTTATTACTAATGCAGTCCTCAGCCAAGAATTTATTCTTGGTCATGCCTCACACTTTAGAATGCATACGTGAACTGTCTCATCTACCCTCTAAATGAAAACAAAAACCTCATGGAAGCATCCCTTATACTTTGGTATGTTCAGAAGCATGACAGGATACAACACCACTCCAATTTGAGCCCAGCATACAAGTACACATTCGTTCTAAGTTCTTGGTCCTGCTACCCAAGGGTAGAAATTTTTAAATGGTTCCAAAATTCTGTCATGACCAAAATTCTCTCTTTACTAGCTTTGTCTAAAAAGATAATTCCTCATTTTAGCCTTCAAGTTTACTCTTTAAACTGCAAGGCAATACCTGTCACTGTCAGTCAAGAACCTCCTGGCTGATAAGCTTATCAGCTTATCATCACTGGGCCACAGGACAGCTGAGTTTTGATAGGACTGAAGACTTCATAGTCCAGGATAGAAAACAGTACCAGAGTAGGTCCTGAATAGCTAAGGATCAGCTAAGGGTACTATGGAAACCCTACAGGCATTCCAAATAACCAGTGTACAAGCCTTTAGATAAAACATGCAGTATGAAAATAGTTGATTGCTTTGTTAATAGTCGATGTTCAATTAATATTAGCTAGAGTGAATTGAGAGATATTTTTCCTGGCTTCAAAGAATTTCCCATCACTGGCAGTAGTATATACACAGAGGGTGGATGGTCATGTTGAGGCCAACTGGGGAAGAGAGTGGTCTAGTACAGGTAATGACCCATGAGTGGCCCACGACATTAATGTGGGGGGTCATGGTCAGTATTGTTTAATGGAATAGAATGGAAAATTGTAAAGTGCATTACACAAAATAAGAATAAATATTTTTGGAGAAACTTTTGTTTCAGTTGTCTGTGTATACACATGCCTAAGTGTAACCCAGGGATTGTCGTAAGAAAAGCAAAACACTGGTTTAGAAGGCATTCTGAAACTGTTTGCATTGATTCTTCTTGCCTCTAGACTTGATTTTATACTACTTGGTCCATGGTAGGTGCTCAACAACTGCTATACATAATATCAAGTAAAAATAATAGAATCTTGGAATCTCAACAATTCTACGGGTAGGTATTCTGATGATGGTTTTACGGAAGATAAGATTAAATTACTTGCCTATGTTAAATGACTTGTTCAAGGCCACACAGCTGATAAGCCTGTGTGTCCAATACTTGAACCCAGTCAGAGCCGGACACTACAAGTCCAGATGACAGCCGTACTCCATAGTACTCTTCAGAAGACTGGTGCCAAAGAGCAAAACTTAAAAGTAGAAATTCATTAAAAAAAAATTTTGAGGCTCTGCTAGAACCACCAATGATTTCAACCTGAAAATTCTCATCATTAAGATAAACAAAACTCTGAATCACATAATCTAAAGTGGCAGTGCCCAAATGCCAGTACATAGATTGGCTACATCACGATCACTGGAGGAGCTTTAGAAAAATATAGATTCTCAAACTTCTCTCCCAGAGAATATGACTGAAGAGGTGTATTTACAAAGCTTCCGGTGCTTATGCTCAGACAGGTTTGGGAACCACAGACCTAGTTTATATTCCTACATTGAAGATCTAACAGAATTTTTAACTGGAAGAAACGTTGGATACCATCTAGCCCTTGGGTGGCAATAGGTTTCATCTTCAGTGCCAACTGCAAACGATAAATGATGCTGCTTGGAGGATCAGTAGAGATTGATTCCAAACAGCATTCAGACTTGATCAGATACAGCCCCAAGATTAATTAATAATGTCTGTTATGGATGAGGAGGTGTAGAGAGAGCATTGCTATGATCCAACCCTGTTAATTTCCAGTCCTGTGTGCCCAAAACACACTTTAGTGACACAGGATTGAAATCCAGGCTTCCTCCCTCCTAGTCTGGTGCTTTGTTTAAAACAATTTCCATTGACCATAGTGAGGCTTATCAGAAATGTTGGTTTCTAGAGCGCTTCTAGCTAGTGTATGGCAGAAAAAGCCAACATTTACTTTTACTTGAAAGGTTAAAGCAAATCTACCCTAATTGTTCCTACTCATTAATGCCTCAGCTACTAAGGCAGGCAGAATATTTTGTTCCATTATTAACTATAAAATTTTAAATACTGAGATCCCTTGAGAATAAATCAAGAAAAATCATGTGTTTAAAAAAAAAGCCTAGCACGGTTTCTGACTTGGGTTTAAATTCATACTAAAGAATACATGACTAATATAAGATCTTAAAAGTGGGTTTTGGTGAAAATAGAGAGCATAATACATATACTGGATGCCTGAAGGAAAGAGGAAACATCACTGAGGGAGAGGAAGCCTAGGGTACCAAGGGCTCTGGTCCACTTCAACTGTGCCTAGAACAGCCTGGTCAGAAACCAGGCCTCCAACTCCCTCAACTGGAGCCTTAGGCAAGTTACTTAGTGTTAATTTCCTCATCAGTAAAATATGAGTAATAAACCCTACCTCTCAGGGCTGTTTTGAGAATTAACTGAGAAAACTCTTATGTTCCAGAAAGGGCTCAGCACATTTGCTGGCATATATAGCTCCTCAGTAAATGTTTATTAATCTATGTGTTTGACTTGCACAAATCAGTTCCTATGAACTGATTCCATGAACATCAAAATTGAGGTCTATTCAACTCAGGGCCCTACTTAAACTGAGACCCATGGGTCATCTAAGACTAAAAGCCAAAGGTAGTGGTCATTGGGAGGAAACATTCATGGTATTATAGACTCAGGAAGTCTGGGCTAGTCACTGAGTCAAAGAATTCTGAGATGGAAAGGTCCCTTCCATCTCTGCCCATCTGCTACTGTCCATCCCACTCATTAACAAACAAGGAAACTCTAAAACACAAGAGACTCTCAGGAAGGTGGCCCTGCATCCCAGCTTCTTGAAGCAGTGTCTGGGTGGCACCCCAGGAAAACAGGTATTTCTAGCACTGGGAAGCTCCATTTGTAAATTAAACACAAGGCTTTACAAGAAACTAAACATTTTGACTTCTCCCCTTCTCCAGTGTGTCTGCCGAATAGTTCCAATAGGTACTTTGAACAACACCTATTCTGAGGTGATATGGGTAAATTGCAAAACATTAATTTACTATTAACATAATTACAGGGTTTTTTCTGCTCTCTAAAATTTGTTTAGTGCTTGGGGCCAAATCCCTTTCACTCTCACAATACCTTCTTTGTTTTAAAAAGGAGATACTACAGTGTCTGGCTGGTGGGGGGAAAGTGCCCTTTGAAATTTCCTGTTATCACAGTCATAAGCTGCCTCTAATCAGAGGCAGCACAATAAATAGACACAAGGCTTCTTTAAAATGCCTACAGTCTGCTAAGAATTAAAGGTCTTCCTTTGCGTCTCTCCTCAAAATATATTTTTAAATAGTTGCTCAGTCCTAAGCTTTCCCTAATAAGGTTCCATTTAAATAAATTTGGAAATATTTTCCTTCTTTTAAAGAAAGCCACTCAATTTGGAAATGTCAGATAAAAATACATGTACATTATTATAAGGCTATCACCTATTTTCAGCTATGTTTTTCCAGGCTCTCTCTTTTCCTTTCTTTCTTTTTTCTTCTTCTGTTTGCTGTTCCCAGCAGCTTCTGGGAGCTTCTTCACCCAAGAGGACAGGGCTCATCAGATCACAAACAATTTCATCTGTTTTCCTGGCGGTATCCATTATACGAACAAAACTGGCCCCCATCGTCCGATACAGCCCTTCTGAGTCACCTCAGCTCCCCCAACCCCAGCGGAGGCCATGTGACTAAAATGAAACCAACCCGCCCTTAACTTTGGAAAATCAGCCACTCTCCTCCTTGCTGTGCCATGTCAAAATTAAAGAGTAAACAGAGGTCCCCCCAATCCCCCTGATTGCATTAATCATTCAAATGACGTATTAGCATTCTTCAGACTCTTCTGTTGTGCTTCCAAATTAACACCTCCAGGTTCAAGGGAATAGAAATTAACTGAATTATCTGGCAGCCCCAGATGTCCTAGCATGCTCTTCCTTCTTGCTGATTTAATATGCCTGAAGAACAGTTATGAGGCAGAAACACTGCTAATGGTCAAGAAATAATTTATGACATATGTAACCGACAGCCCTGGCACCCTCCCGCATTCCAAAGTTGCCGGGGTTCCAGGTGAGTCCCGGCTGCCACTGCCACTGGGCATGGCCACCTTTATCCACCCCCTTTCTATCCCACATCCCCGTTGAGTGCTGGGGTGGCAGGCCCTGCTTTAAAGCTGGGAGTCAAACGCCCCAGTACCAGCTGGGTCACACCCAGCAGCACAGGCACAGAGATGATCCAGGAGTCTCTCCCAGAGCAGGACAAGGAGAAAATGGTGTGAGGGCAGAGCCCACAATCAGACAGGGGCCTCTCCGGCCTTTCCCAGCTCCGGCCACTGGCAACCTTCTTGTGGAGGCATGAAAAGGATCAACGGTTCCTCTGCGCTGTGGAAGGGCCTTTTAGAACTAGAACGTGGATGTAATCCTTCACAACAGAAGTCTGTTTCCCTTGGGGGTTAATCCTGTCATTTGGGAGTGTCTCCAGGGCATTAAGCCGTAATTGCTTGCATGCCTCCAAGAGGCAAACAGGAAGCTGGCGCACACAGGCATTCACAAGCTTCCTAAGAGCAGGCAGGTCCTGTCCTTGGCATTGCAGCCCCTTCCAAACCAAAGCTGCATGCCCCTACCCATCCTGAGAGGTGCCCCCAAGAAGAGGTGGAAGCCTGAGGGGGTCACCCAAGAACCTCACCCCTATCCCAGATCCCAGCTGCCTGGATCTCCCGGAGCAGGGAGCAAAGGAATGGGCACAGGGGATGTCAATGCCAGGCATCACCTGAACACAGAGGCCTCGTAATAACAGGCAGAAATTCAGATACTTTCTCCATGCCTTGGTGGGAACCAAAACATCAGACGTTTATTAAATGACATAGCGGTGGTGACTACTTTGCACAGTGAGCCCAGAAGTGTATGCTGTCACTTTAAAAAAAATTGAGCCGATGCCAGGCTAGTCATGGTAATGCTCCCATGGCATGATTAGATTCATGCCCAGGGTTGTATTTGCATATGATATTCAGGGCATGATTTTTTTATTGTTCTTAATCAGAGCCGAATGTCAACAAAATAAATGAAGTTGCGAGTTGAAGTGAAATTTTTATCACATCAGGGATGTGCTTTTTCTCCCATTTATCACAGCCCATATTGAGAGAGTGAAATTTTTTGAAAATGTGGTAATCAATGGAAGAGCTCCATATGGCAGGGATCAAAGGTGTTACATAGTGTGTGGTTCTGCTTTATTGCCAGCCAGTACTGTTAATTGGACAACAAGATCAGAGGCAATATTAAAATCCAATTAAATTGATATGAACAGATTGCCAAGTGATGTACACTAATGTATAATTGAGTATCAAGCAAATGCAAGTCCCCGTCTTCTGCTTCTACCTCCTGAATAAATGATGGCACCATAGAGGACAGAAACAAGTTTGCACATTAGCTCCACAGCTCTGGGCCCTCATTTGTTACTTTCGGAGCTGATGACTTTTGGTTTTCCTCCTAGTCTGTCTTAAAGAGACAGACCCTTCCCCTGTCCCCCAAACCCCCACCCCTTGCCCCCCACCTGGGGTGAGTTTTCTGCCCCGAAGTCATTTTCTCCTTTTGGGGCTTGTAAATGAAATCCATGTTTCCTATGCTTCATTACATGTCTATTACATAGCAGGTCCTAAAGAGCAGCACATCGATAATATATTGTGCTAGTTGCAAATGATCTGTCCATCCAGAGCGGAATGCTAACACATTTCTAATGCTGTTTCCCAGATATAAATTATAGCAGAGTGTTTCTCAACCCAAAAGGAAAGCAAGAGAAAACAAGAAAGCAAAGCCCAGAATGAGCACTGTTGGAATACCTCCTCACACAATGAAGGACCAGAGCCACAGTTGTAAGAGGGCTGGCGGTGATATGGATCCCAGCAGTGGATCCCAGGGCCCAGCCGGCCTCAGGGCTGCCAGCAGGAGCTGAAGTGGGCCTCCATTCATTCCTCTCCAAACAGGGCCGGAAAGGGACAGGAGTGAGAGGAAGGCAGCCCCTCCCACTCAATTAGAGCAGTTAGCTCACAGGCCTTACTGGGGCCAGGCCTGGCTGAATAGGATCCCCTGCCCCACGTTTGTTATCCAAGCTGAGCTCACACAAATTAATGAGGAGTGGGAATGAGCAAAGCCAAGGGCTGTTGCTGGCAAACACTCTGGGGGCCTCGTCCCTCCCTCCTGTAATCACAACCCCAGATTACCCCCAACAATAAAACCTGTTAACTTATGCAACTTTGCTTAAGAAACAAGCCTGATGGGACGTTGGCAGACTTCCCTGCTGCCAAGCAAGAACTATTGCGGGCAGCCGCGAGCTCCTCAGGATTTAAGCCCATGATGGAATGGTAAACGAGGGAGCAGACTGTTTATTCCAGCAGCCAGATTGTCTCTGGCCATAAAGTTCTGTGTTTGGAAAGTATTTTTCTCCCCAGTATATTACAAAAAAAAAAAAAAAGGCGGGGGTTGAAAGAGGTAGGGGAAGGGGTATTGAGCAAAGATCACGTTTTGTTATCATTTATTCAAGCAGCTCAAAGAAAAGCATTGACCTTCCAGGCTTTGAATGGACTTGCCAAACATAAACCCATTTCTGCACCTCAGAGAGATGGAGGGAAGGAAGAAGCCTGCTAGAGCTGGGGGTGAGGGGGAGAAACGAGGGGAGGGGGTATATTTAAAATCAAGTCTAAGGAATGGGGTTTTAAATAATTTGGAATCTGAGTTGCTAAATTACGCACATTTTAAATTTTGTCTCT
Organism: Neophocaena asiaeorientalis asiaeorientalis; assembly: GCF_003031525.2. Lineage (NCBI taxonomy): Eukaryota > Metazoa > Chordata > Mammalia > Artiodactyla > Phocoenidae > Neophocaena > Neophocaena asiaeorientalis. The sequence goes on along the minus strand of NW_020173955.1, from coordinate 4,338,849 downwards.
TTACAAACAGGCACACACTTTTAAAGATTAGATTTTATTTGTGGGCCTTAAAAACACTGAGATGGTATCTATGCTCATAAACCAGTTTGAATTTTCTTTTTTTGGCTTAGAATAGTCAAAGCAAGTGGTGGATTCCTGGTCAGCAGCTACTTACTAAGCAACTGTTGAATCAAAATGTTTTGTTCCAGCTTACCCTTCCCCCTCCCCGTCCTGCCCCTGGGTTCTTCAGAACCACTGTTTTTGGATTCCATATATATGTGTTAGCATGCGGTATTTGTTTTTCTCTTTCTGACTTACTTCACTCTGTATGACGGATTAGGTCCATCCACTACAAATAACTCAGTTTCACTTCTTTTTATGTTTGAAGTCCGAGAGCCTGATTCCTCCAGCTCCATTTTTCTTTCTCAAGATTGCTTTGGCTATTCGGGGTCTTTTGTGTTTCCATACAAATTGTGAGATTTTTTTGTTCTAGTTCTGTGAAAAATGCCACTGGTAATTTGATATGGATTGCATTGAATCTGTAGATTGCTTTGGGTAGTATATGTATAGCTGATTCACTTTGTTATAAAGCAGAAACTAACACACCATTAGTGTGAAGCAGTTATACTCAAATAAATATGTTAAAAAATAAATTAAATTTTAAAAAAATTTTAATTAAAAAAACGCACACACAGACACACAAAAATGGTGTTTTGTTTTCTTTTTCCCAAACCCTCCTGACTTTGGTCCAAATAGCCTCAATGCAATTCACCTTGAAAGTAGAGTAAAGGGAAACTCAGGGTGAAATCAGACCTACAAGGCATCCAACAACACCGTTGAAACATGTGAGCCCACCCAGAACACATGAAGTTGGTGAAGGCTGGTGTCCCGTTAACGGGGAAAGCTAGAGCAGACCATCTTCTGCCTAGAGCAGAGTTATGCTTTTCAACAAGGCAGCCAGCTCAGGGCTGTGACTCCTCTCTGCTATCCCCACTGTAAGTTTCCGCACAAATCACAGAAAGGCTCCTTGGCACTGGGTATCTAAAAGTTTCTTGGAACTAGGATGAGGTAGTTTCTAGAAGCTACTGTTTGACTTCAGTAATTTCTTGGTGCCTCTCTGCCATACCATGACTACTGGGTTGCCCTAAAAGCACTTCCAAGAACTGGGGAGGAAACAGAACTAAAGAAAAAGGCCCTGAAATGTATAACGGAACTTAGAACTTTATGATATTTCAGCAAAATAAGTTGAGGAGCTTACAGCAGACAGAAACCAAGTTGTTTATCTTGAAACAATATCAGTCTCGCTTGGGAACAGTGCCCCAATTTTCCTGGGCCTGCTCCGGTGCTCAAAATGTGGGCAACCAAAGCACTGAAGAATTGGGTGACGTTGTCACACTTACAGAATCTCTCCTGGGTGCCCAGCATTGTGCTATGCCTTCCACAACCTTTCCTCTTTCATCACCACAATCTGCAAGGTAGGAAACACTATCCTCGTTTTTCAGAGGAAGAAACTGTATCTCAGACAAGTTACTTCCCCAAGGTCACACAGTGGAGAGATGGAACTGAAATTTAAACCTAGACCTGCCTGACTTTAATCCACATTTTACTTTCTTTTTTCTAGTCTACACAATCTAGCCTCCCAGAGTTGCTCCAGAAGAAAAGACCAATCATTCAAAAGTCTATTTAAACTGCAAACTCACCCATCACCTCAGAGACTTGGCATCAAGATGCTTCAAAAAATGAGAGTTATTCCTGAAAAGACTAAGGAGAGCCATTCATGAAGGTGGTTCTGAAGAGAGCGCATCAAGAATCTGGGGGTCGTATGCTAACATATATATGTGGAATCTAAAAAAAAAAAAGGTTCTGAAGAACCTAGGGATAGGAAAGGAATAAAGACACAGACGTAGAGAATGGACTAGAGGACACGGGGAGGGGGAAGGGTAAGCTGGGACGAAGTGAGAGAGTGGCATGGACATACATACACTACCAAACGTCAAACAGCTAGTGGGAAGCAGCTGCATAGCACAGGGAGATCAGCTCGGTGCTTTGTGACCACCTAGAGGGGTGGGATAGGGAGGGTGGGAGGAAGACGCAAGAGGGAAGGGATATGGGGATATATGTATAAGTATAGCTGATTCACTTTGTTATACAGCAGAAACTAACACACCATTGTAAAGCAATTATAGTCCAATAAAGATGTTAAAAAAAAAAAAAGAATCTGGGGGTCTAGGTGTCAGGATGTCTGCTAATACATTCCATGGCTTTAAGTAAGTCACTAATTCTCCCTCCCTATGTCCTTCTACTTCTTCCAGGAGCAGCAACACCAGCAACCTACCTATCTCCCTTAACTGTGGGTTAGGTATAAACACTGGAATCACTTTATAAACTCTTCAGGAAAAAGTCCACACGAATCTCCATCATTACCATATAATCACGTGGTAGTCATCAGGGCACTTCCCACTTATTCTGAGCTTGCTTCCAGACAACATGGTAGGATTTGATCTAGGTGTGGCCATGTGCCTTGCCTTAGCCACCACAGAAGGTGATAAGTGTCTCTTCTGAGGAGACACAATTCTCAGCATCCTTTCCTCCTTATAGCAATGAAGTGGGAGGACATGTTGAAATGGAGCCTCCATCCCCTTAAATCCCTGAGTGACTAGATGAGCAGGGCCTCCCTGTTGACCCAAGATGGATATGTAGCATGAGTGTAAAGTCACAAAGACGTTCGTTACTGCAACGTAACCTAGTCTACCTGACTGATACTACATAGAAGACACATTTCTGGAGAGTACCAACAGGGGAAACAGGCCACACAGTAAAGAAATTGAATGAAGAAAATCCATTTATTTAGGAAATACTTATTAGGCGCTTATTTTTGTGACAGAGTGTGCTGATGTGCTAGAGACAGATTATTCTTCCTAAACTAGGGAATCCAAAAGGGCATCTTCTAACAAAAAATAAGCAGCGTTCTTTCAAGGAGCTGATTGGAAACTGGAAAAAGATTTGCCTTTGACATACATTTTTAACTACCAAAATTAATTTATAGTCTAGAGAAAACAATCCCCCTCCTCAAAATTATCTACAAATCTACCTCTCAAGCAAATCTAGTTAGATGTTTTCATTCTCTTTTAATTCCCTGTAGTTATTCATTTGTAAAGGTATGGCTAACTACACCTAAAAGAGGGAAAGCTTTAATCCAGATGTATCAAAAACATTCCAGGATGATGACTACCATTCCTATAGACTTCTGCTAAAGGCTACTATTAAAAATCAGGATTAAAAAAAAAGATAGACCCTCCAACTCAATGGGAAATCAATCTTTATTACTACTTAGAGCCAAATAAATAAACTTGTGGTTTCTCCATTTAAAAATGTTTATATAAACTTCACTTTTGTTTGTGAGAAAACAACTGTCCATTGTAATCAGCTCACCCTACAACTTTATTCTCTTTTCCATCTCCCATGGGCTTACTTCCCAGGGCCATTAAGGTTTTCACATTTCTAGGCAGTGGCATTTCATCATAAGTGGCCTAACATTACATAGCATAAGACCTTAGAAAAAACTTTTTAGGAGACTTGTTATGTGAGAAAATGTATAATTCCATAGTTTCATGACTACCTCTTCAAATCTTTCCAACTTTTATAATCGTCTGTAGAACTGTAGTTTGCCATAACTAAGCTTTTGCATATATTAGAGAGCAATTCATGTCTATAAATATATATTTACATGTATATACACACAGACACACACACACACACACACACACACAAGCTGAAGAGATATGTGGTGTTGGAGGGCAAGTCTCAAGACTAAGGTAGAGAGATTGTAGAGTGGGCAGAAGCAGCACTATGATGAGAAAAGCCCCACCTAAGCTCCTCCCAATCTTTGTCCTTCAGGCAAATCCCTTCACCTCTCTGGGCTTCTGCCATTTCACATGCAGAACAAGATCAGGCCACATGCTTTCCTATGCCCCTTCTTGCTCACCTGTCCACGGATCTACTACTGAAGCTGCGTCCAGTTTGCAAATTTTATTGGGTAAATTAAGTCTGTGTAGCTAGGATTCCAACTCTATAGAAAATATGTAAGCCAACAGCAAAAAAGTAAAAGTCAAACATGAAAAAAGCTACGACACACAAATAGTAAGATTGCTAGAGATTTTTCTTTTTTTCTTCTTCTTCTAAATTCACTTAATGTTATTGCTACATTACTTTTGTAATTTTATAAATCAATACAAATATTTAAAGATATCAGTCTGTGTGGAGGGCAGTGTTTATAATTACCCCCAGAGAGTGTCAACACATGAATATAAACACCTTCTTTAAATTTATAGGCACATAACATTTACTACAGACAAATCCATATGATTATCAATTCCAATTTTTCACAGCCAAAATTCTCTCAAGCAACACAATTTATTTGTCTAAAGATGTCAAATAAACTAGTCTGGCAAACAGTTTCATTCTTCAGTTGTCTCCTTTGGCATTGTGCCTACTATAATATATGTCTAATGTCACCCCCCATCTCACCCTGTCCACCCATTCACACATGCTTGTAGACATGACAAAGTTGGCATTCTCGGGTTAATACTTATGCCAAAGGTCAGAAAAGTCATGTTAAGCAGAAGTGCCCAGGGAATTTGGGTCTCTCTCTATTACCTTACTCTCTCCCACTGTCCAAGTTTTGACAACATAATGTGATTACATAATAACTCAAGCAGGAAGAAAATTAGACACCATACAGGAAACCCAGGTGAGGCCCCCATGGAGTTATCTGAATTAGTTATCCTGCTGCATGTGAAGTCAGGCAAGAAACAAACTGTTGAGCATTTTGGAGCCCTGAAAATTCCTACTCACTCCCCCACCTCACTCCCACCCAACCAAAAGGAAAATCTCCCATGGGAGAAAATTTGCCACTTAGAAAATGGTATTTTCTCCAAATCATACACTGATAGTAACAAACGAATTACTTCAATCACAAAAAAACCTGGTGGTCCAAAGAACCACAAGTCAGCTGTCTCCTCCTCTGTGCATTCTCACTGTCTCAAAATGGCCCTGAGAAGTTCCATCTGACCCCTGGCTATAAGGACCTAATTTCTGAATAGCATGTCCTAACCTGCTAGCACCAAAACCCCCTATAGTCAAGTCAAAGTTAATTTTAAAGTCTCTTTCTTTCAGAATAGTTGAATAGTTTTCACATGAATTCTACATCCCACAAACCTAGGAGCTCACCAGAAAAGCAGGCTCTCTCGGGGGCTCTAAAACCCTTAGCTGCAAGATCTCAAATCTGGTTGCTGCCAACACTTCTCTGAAGTCCACAAAGAAAGAAAATGCAACTGACACGGACCCTCCCCAACTCCACAGTGAGTCTGACTTCAGCATTGATATGCCTCCTCCTACTTCAACAAAATAAAACTGCACAGAGCAGGAGGCCAACAAAAGTCCTTGGCAACAACCAAAAGAGTGAGACAATAGTTTCAGCAGCATTTTCCCTTCTCATAAGCTTCAATCTTTCATCTCATTATGATTTTGAAGGTGGTTCCCACTTTCTTCTCCAGCTACTGCGCTTGCTTGTATAATAAAGAAGTGAACACACTTCTTTTCTGTTCATTTTAGAACATGCTTTTTCCATCTAAGATCAGGAGATCCTTAAAGAAGACAGGAAACTAGTAAAGGGAGACAGTAACTGGAACAAGAATTGCCTGAAAATCTCTGAGACCATGTACTGTATCATCCAACATATGACAGTGGATAAGTACCTAGACTCTGAAGCCAAGATACATGGGTTGTAATCGCAGCTCCATCACTTACCAGCTGAAATCTTGGGCAGTTGATTTCATCTTCCCATGTCTCAGTTTCCTCATCCACGTAACAGGGATAATAACAGTGACTTCTTCATTGGCTCACTGTGTGGATTAAATAAATACTTATGATAGTATTTGGTACAAGGTAATTGCTACATATTAGCTATTATTAACACCAGTTTAACCAAAGTATGTCTTTGGATAAGTCATCACTTCCCCTCCTTGAGTCTGCACAATCAAAATGAAATTAATAGTATGCTTAACCACCCAACTTACCTCACAGGGTTGTTGAAAAGATCAAAGAACCCAACTGGTGTGAAAAGTTCTTTGGGATGAAAAAACACAGTAGTACCTGTAATATATCATTTTTAATAAATAATACTATACCTCAATTAAAACTGAGTCTTCCATTCTAAAGGAATTAAAAAGAAAAAGAAGACCCATCCTGGATTGGCCAGAAACCCTACTGTGGGCCAAGTTGAGAGGAAGACTGAGAAGGGAACGTGCCAGCCTGGTGCTTCCTTCCAGCAGTGTACTTCAAGCCCACTCTGTAGAGTGAATGCGGGGGACGTGGTGACAAAGCTGCATCAGGGTGGCTTTGTGGCAAGTCACTCATGTTTGTTCTGAGAGGCCAGGCAATGTCATTCCCGACCAATGCTGTCTCACTACGGGAATATTCTGAAATCAGAAATGTTCTGGGTGCTTCCAGCAATTGCGGGACAATGCAATTTCTGACCCCATTAACTGTCCGGTGGGGACTGGCCGATGTTACTGTCAGAATTCCCGGATCCCAACAACCAGCCAGGCCAGATGACGATTGGAGTTTGGGCTTCACAAAGGCAAGTCACCAGCAATCCCTGAATGTTGGCTGGACTGAACTTTTGGACTGAAATGACCATTTCTGCCGATGCCAGGTGAGCGTGGCTGGAAGCACCCAGATGCCAAATGAGTCGAAACTCCGTCAATGGCTGAATTATCTCCCAGTTTTTAATTCTGTCATCCCAATGCTTTGCTAATACGTGCCAATGACTAAATAACTATATGCCTTCTCTATACTCACCCTTCCTTCTCCTCCTCCCTAAAGTGCTGTGTCCTGGGCTATCAGCATTACTTCCACTTATATCAGAGCCCACTTCCATTTCCACGCAGTCCATATGGTTTTCAGTAATCGGAGTTTTCCCTCCTCCTAAAAAACCCTCTTATTTTTAACCCACCACGCGTGCAAAGACTATTTTACTACTACATATTTATAGAAATAATAATAATGACATTTATTCAGCTTATTTTGAGCTAGGCATTGACTTAAGTGCTCTATAAATTATCTCAATCCCAAAACAAGCCTATGAGGTGAGGACTATTATTATCCCCTCTTATAGATGAATAGACTAAGGCATAGAGATGGCAAACATTGTGCTGAAGGCCATACAACATTCATATGGGACATCTAGAAACGGATAGAACCGGGATATGAATCCAGGAAGTCTGATTCACCAAGCCCCTAATTTTAGCAAAGTACAGTATACTAAATAAACACACATGGGGATACGTGTCTTCACAACTGTACAACCCAAAGTAATTTCATTTTGTTAGGGGAACCACTGACTGAAACCGCCCACCCTGGCCAGGCACCACAGTAACCATCTGCATGACTTACCTTGCTACAGGAGGTCCTGGTAAGGAACTCGGAACTAACATGCCACCAACAACCGGAAGAATTCGGGAAAGGCCAAAAGGAGAGAGGAGACGCCAGTCCATATGTCGCGCCAACCTCCCAGAATCCTCCTCACTGGAATCCATCTTGGCTGAGTGATGCACGCACCACCAGGAAGAACCATGAGTCAGAATGATTGGCCAGAGACAACCCGGAAACTAATAAATCCCATTACCATAATATCCAAGACTGCAAGCCACGTGGCAGAGCAGTCCTCCTGAGTTCCCTTACCCTGCTGCTCTCCACCTGGGTGCCCCTTCCCAATAAAGTCTCTTGCTTTGTCAGTACGTGTGTCTCCTCGGATAATTCATTTCGAGTGTTAGACAAGAGCCCACTCTCGGTCCCTGGAAGAGGTCCCCCTTCCCGCAACAATTTCACACCAGACTCTCTAGGGTTCGTGACTCAGGTAGTCTTGTCTCAGATCTTTTCAAGAAACACAAGAGGGGCTTCCCTGGTGGCGCAGTGGTGGAGAGTCTGCCTGCCGATGTAGGGGTCACGGGTTCGTGCCCCGGTTCGGGAAGATCCCACATGCCCCGGAGCGGCTGGGCCCGTGAGCCATGGCCGCTGAGCCTGCAGCGTCCGGAGCCTGTGCTCCGGAACGGGAGAGGCCACATTTTTAAAAAAAAAAAAAAAAAAAAAGAAACACAAGAAAGAAACACTTTAAGGCTCTTTGAGTGATACAGCACAGGCTCTTAGGTTGATTCCAAGGATCCAGTTTTCACACACATAACTATGTGCAACTACATGAATATTCCTCTGTGTTATGTACAAACTTTCAAAAATATAATTACACCTTCCAGGTAGGATGCCATATCCTTGTCAATCAAAATGTAGTCAATAGCTGGTCAAGAACTTACTGTGCCTCCCCCTGGGAATACAGTGGTGAAGACACCACTCATGAACCCTGCCCAGATGGAGATTTTTACAATCTGATAGAGAACACAGACATTGAGGAAATGATTGTAAATAATTAAGGCAACAATGACAAGAAAGCAAAATGCTCTAAAGGAACAGGGTGCTTTTGAGAAAATGGAGAGAAGGAGAGAGGTAGCTAATTTCCTTTAAACCCATGGCATCCTTCTTGGAATTTGAACTGAATGCTTTCAAAATTGCCCCAAATCCTGAAATCGCTTAATAAATATTTCTGAATTAATACCCAAGACAAGGGAAATGAGGTAATGCTTGCAAACCAAAGAAACACGTGGCAGTTTCTTTATACTCCCAGTGTTGGGAGAAAGTTGAAATGAGCTTAAACAGAGAATGACAAGAAATACAGGGCACACTTTGCTGTGGTTACAGCACTAGCCACACTAGCTGGATTGTTTGGGGCCTCACTTTCATGAGGCTTAATACAATCAGGAAGGGCTTAGACACCCAGCCAGGATAAATACCCCACCAGGAGCCTGATCAAGGAGAGTACCAAAACCCAAGCAGCCAGGGCTCTCTTGCGGTGCCCAGACACACATGTGGGCAGCTCCATCAGCCAAAAATGCTGGCCCCCTCGGGGGCCTCCCCAACCCCTACCAATCAACACATTCTTAAAGTAGCCTCGGGCTGCTCAAGCTCATGATCAGACCTGGGCTGGATTGCAAACATCTCTATAATGCCAATGCTGGCTAACGCGATTAGACACAGAGCATTAGCCAAATAAAAGGGATGGGGGACAGGGAGACGGAGACAAGAAAAGGAGTATGCAATCTGCACAAAAGGGAAAAGGAAATGGAGAAAGGTCCTATGACACTCCCAAAGGGAGGAAATTGAAAGTCAGAGGAGCACCCGAATCCAAACCATTTACTGCTTAGCCAAGCGGCCGGTCAAAGGGGTTACCGATACTGAGGATGCTGTGGTGAACAAACAGGTATGACCCCTGCCTTCTTCAAGCCCACAGCCTACTGAAGGGCAGACTCGAAACAAATGCCATTATAGCCCAGTGCTTAAGACATTCACCGAGATTGTACATACTTTTATAGTACATTTTTTGGAGGAGGGAATGAATGAATAAAAACAAACAAACAAACAAACAAATGACTACCCCACTGTAGTGGTTAATTACATGTGTCAGCTTGGCTAGGCTATGGTGCCCAGCTGTTTGGTCAAACACTAGTCTAGATGTTGCTGTGAAGGTAATTGTTAGGTGTGATCAACAGTTACCATCAGTTGGCTCTAAGTAAAGCAGATTACCCTCTACAATGCAGGCAGACCCAATCGGTTGAAGTCCTTAAGGGTGAAGACTAAGGCTTCCCAGAGAAAAAGGAATGGTGCTTCGAGACTGCGATACGAAAAGCCTGCCCGAGTTTCCAGGCTGCTCTTCTGCCCCACAAAGTTTAGGCTTGCCAGCTTCCACAGTCACGTGAGCCAATTCCTTAAAATCTCTCTCTATGCACCTAGAGATAGAGATAGAGACGGGATATAACTATATAGATAGGATATGATATATAATAGGATATATATATCCTATTGGTTCTATTTCTCTGGGGAACCATGTCTAATGCACCCCTTAAATATGCCAAATGATTGTAAGGCAGGCCCTAATTCAGAAATGTGAAAACCTGTGCTTCTTAGAATTGAGGAGATAAGATCACTAAAATTAACTTAACAATTACCAACATACTGAGGATTGCAAAGAAGAAACAGAGGATGCTGTGGGAGTGAGTGCAGAGAGAGCCCACCCCCACCAAAGGAGTGCCAGAGTGCCGGGTCAGCAGAAGCATGAAGCATAAGGAGGCTTCACCCGCCAGGAAATAAGACGGGCTCAAGTGGCAGAGGGAAAAGGAGGGATTCTGATAAAAGTACAATGGAACCTGAATGTGCTGCCCACAAACTAAGCGCGACCACTCAAAGCCGTTACCAACTCACACTGCCCACAGCCCAGCGCCTGGACAAGCCCCACCAGCCTCTTCTCTAGGTCCTGGGAGAGCTGCCCTGGAGCAGAGCATTTCGCCCGTGGGCTCAGGCTTCCAGTTTTCCCAGCCTGAGAAGGAAAGCCAAGAGCTGGGAGCCCACATCCTACTTGCACAATCCCAAAAGGGTTAATTCCCAACTCCCCACCTCCCCCACTGTAAGTAGTGGCAATCTTTCCTAATCGTTTCCATTTCTATTCCTCTTTACTTCTCCCATTCCCCTCTTTGTTTTCATGACCTGTGGGAACCTGAACTCCAGCTGGAGGTAGAGTCTGCCTTTATACTTAAAGCAGACATTTAAGCAATTATCCTGTCACTGGGCCTAGCCTTGCCTCCTCCATATGGGTAGCTCCTAAGCAAGGCATTTGGTTTCTCCTTTGTTCCCAGTGCACTGAGTAAAACGGTTCCAGAAAGCACTTGCCCTTGAGCAACAGGTCTGGGAAGATGGGGGTAAACTGGACTGGGGATGCTCAATGTCAAAAAGGGGCCAGGAGTGGGAGCCTGTCAGCCTCTTTGGCTCTGCATCCCCACCCCACCTCTTGGACAGGCCATCTCCCTCCTGCAGCAGAGTCGATGAGAGGACTCACATCCACTCCTGACCAGAAGCTCAGGTGGTGGGAAAGGGCAGGGGTGTGAGGGTGAGGCAACTCTGCCTGCCGTCCAGCGCTACAGGTGCACAAGCTTCCCTAAGGCCCTGCTGGCCCAGCAGTAGGAGGCAGCAATCAGGCACCCAAAGAAGAAGCGAGCAGACCCCCACTGGGTTTGCTGTGACTTGAAGGTACCACCACAGAGAACCTCCGGTATTAGTTTCCTGTGGCTGTTATAACAAATTACCATGTATTGGGTAGCTTACAACAGCAGCAATTTATTCTTTCACAGTTCTAGAGGCTAGAAGTCCAAAATTAGTAACACGGGGCAAAGACTCCCTTTGGAGAAACCAGGAGAGAATCCATTCTTCCAGTTTCTGGTGGCTGAGGGCATTCCTCGGCTTGTGGCCACATCACTCCGATCTCTGGCTCCACAGTCACATCTCGTTCTCCTCTGTATGTGTCAGATCTCTCTCTGCCTTCCCTAGAAGGACACTTGTGATAGTATTTAGGGCCCAGGGCCCCCCACCTGCATAATCCAGAATAACTTTCTAATTTCAAAATCCTTAATCACATCTGCAAAGACTTTGCCATATAAGATAATGTTCACAGGTTCCAGGAATTAGGACCTGCTATCTTTGGAGGGCCATTATTTAGCCTACAGTGATCTTATGTCTACCTTATCTCAGAGTAAGGGACAGAGCCAAGAGGGAAGGTGGGGTGGGCTTCTCTCCCACCCTAAATTCCTAGGTGTTCAGGGGAAACCAGGGTCTTAACAGACAAGCAGCAGCAGTCGCCAGCTCATTCACAGCCATAGAGGTCAAAGGGAAGAGAGTGGGGTGGCTGGGTTTTAATGCACCACTGTCAAAAATAATGGGTAGAATTAGGTCATAAAAGAGGTCTGGGCCAAATCTTATATCCACCATTTACTATCAATGTGGCTCTGAACAAGTTAACTGGATGTGTCTAAGCCTCAACTCCCAAATCTATGAAATGGGCACACTAATCCCTAACTTAGTGAAAGGTTGTAAGGATAATATCTGAGTATTCACCATGTACCAGGCATCACTGTCAGCACTTTGCAAATATTTCCTCCTTTAATCCTTAGAGAGATGTATAAGTACTGTTATCCCCATTTTATAGATGAGTAAATGGAGACCCAGAGAAGTTACATAATATGCCCAAGATCACACAGCTTAAAGGGACTCAGGCTTGTTTTGCAGCCAGGTTTGACTCCAAATCATAAGGCAATCAGCACAAAGAGATGTTAACCCTGGTTCTCGTCCCTGGCTGCACATTAGAATCACTTGGGGAGCTTACACTGCTTAGATGCCCAGTCCACCCTGACCAACTGAATCAGCATCTCTGGGGGTTGGTATGGGCATTTGATAAAAGCTCCCCAGATGTTCAATGTGCAGCTTGGGCCAAGAACCACCCAGTTAAATAAACCCCTTTCCCTCCTCTGGCTGGGTGATGGCAGGCCTTCTTCCCCTGCACACACCCCACTCCAGCCAGAGCACCTGCTCTGATCTCTAACTGCACATCCTCAGTCAGCTGTTCTTGACAGTCTTGATACCTAGTCTAACAAGAACAAAGACCTTCCTTGCTAAGCAAAGAATGTCCTCAGTTATTCATTCATTTGCTTAATGATGCAAATTTCACACTGCTTTCTTTCCAGCCCCTTAGAACACTGCCTGGCACTTAGTAGGTATTTGATGAATATCATTATTTCATTCAGTGTCTACTGTAATTCAGGCAGTTATAAAGGTTTCTTTGTTACCCCTTAGATATGTTTCTTTCCCATTTTGCCTAATTTCTTCTGCCCCATTGGGACAGGTCCCCTGATTCCTAATGCCTTCATTCTGGGCATCCCCTATGTGGGCCTGTCTCCTGCTTCCCCTGTTCCCCGCCCAATGATATCCCCCAAGAGATATCCTCATTTTAATCCCTGGAATCTATAAATGTTACCTTCTTGGGGAAAAGTATCTTTGCAGATAATGATTAAGAATTGTGAGATGAGGACATTATCCTGGATTATCTGTGTGGGCCCTAGACGCCATCACAAGTGTCCTTCTAAGAAAGCGGCAGAAGAAAGAAGAGAAGAAAGCCAAGTGACCATGGAGGCAGAGCCTGGAGCAACGTGGCCAGTAGCCGAGGAATACCCCTAGCCACCAGGAGCTGGAAGAGGCAAGGAGCACATCTGTCCCTAAAGCCCTCGATGGGAGCGTGAGCCTGCTGACATCTTGATTTGGGCACAGTAATACTGATTTCAGACTTTTGGCCTCCAGACCTGTAAGAGAATAGTATAGTCTGTTTGGTAGCGTGTTACAGCAGCCAGAGGAAACCAATACATCACTTACCCTGACCTTTACCTTGTGCCCACCTCAGAGCTCTGATCACACCCTGTCTGGTCCCCCACACCTGGTCCTTCCCATGCCACAGTTACCATCCCACATCGTCCCTCCAGAGGGGCTTTTAATCCTCCTGCTCACTCCCAAGAGCAAGGGCCTGGATTCTCCTTGCTAGGCCAAACAGACACACTGCCAGATACCAAGTTCAGGGTCTCCAGGACAAGACCCTGAGATAAGAGAAATGGAATACAAGACTGACCCTAAGGGCCCATCAAAATCGCTTCCATGGATAGCCCAGAGGAATAGTCCGTGTGCTGGGAATGCCGAGAGTAGAGTCATGCAGAAACAGAACAAGCTTGGAAACTCAAGTAAAATGTTGGAACCACCCCCTTCCTGCCCCCTCTCCTGCAGCCTCTCCATTTCATCCATCCCTACAGAGGATCATGGCTTTTCCATCACCGTTAGTGACAGTCCCTCACATTTATACAGCACTTAGTGCTTTTGCACAAGATGTCTACATCCATCACTTCATCTGAGATCCACCCTGTGAGGTAGACTAGCGTGTAACTGTCCTATTTGACAGGAAAGGTTTGAGGACTGAACTGAGGTCTGACATTTTGGAAGTTAATCCAAAAAGGAATCTAACACAGCAGTGGGTCTCATGACGCTGAAGCCAGTGCTCTACCCAGTTCACCTCACCTCAGGCTTGTGGGCCTTTGTGGCTTACACACGCAGAGATGCAAGCACAGAAGGGTTAACACATCAGTTACCCCAATCAACAGCTCACCCTTCTATGCACGTCATGTGGAGAAACTCACTGAATCCTCACACCAGCCCTATGAAGCAGGTACTATTCATTACCTTCATTTTATAAATGAGGGAACCAAGGCACAAGGAAATGCATCCCAGGTTTAACTGTTTGTATATGGAGGAGGCAGAATTTGAACCCAGGCCATTTGGCCCCAGATTCTGTGCCCTTAACCCAAAGGGAGCTAATGTAGCACTGCAAGAACTTTTTACTTGGAGCTGGAATGCTACAGAAGTATATGAAAAACTAATAATGTTCTAAGTACTCTTCAAAATGAAGAACCAGAGGCAAAATGTAACTAAATTGGCCTTTTAGAATCAAAGCGGTAGTGCTGTGAAATTCCCCTTGGAAACTCTTTCCACCAGATGTGTCCAGTTGTAATGTGGTCATCATTAGGCACACGTTGTGTGTGTGTGTGTGTGTGTGTGTGTGTGCACGCACATGTGCGCACAAGCTCATGTAGACTAAGATGAGTGGCAGACCCTCCAGATAGTTCACCAGAAATCTTGCATCAGGGCTCTCCCAGTACCCCTGCTCCATCAAAGGGACTTGGAATTTTGGAGTCTGAGTAAATTAACAACATTCCTGTTCTTTATTTATCTTCCTCTGACTGTGATAAATAGCCCTGGGGAATCCTTCCTATTTCTGGGTTGAGAGAAAAATGAAACATCCCTGCCTACATTTCACACCAACATGGAAAGTAGGGTACTTATTGCAAGCTAGCTGTATTCTAGCATTATAGTACATGTTTTCAATCTCCCAAAAGTAGCAAACATGCTCATCGCCATCATTCCAAAGCCTTTCTAGTTACCTTGACCAGGTGGGGCAGGATGCCAGCACTATGTAGGAAGAACTGAGCCTTCCCTGTAAAAACTGACCATCTAACCCACAGTTCTGATGCATATAGGCAACAGATCAAGAATAATGCTGAGAGATGTATTGGGAAAGTCTTCCAGTCTAACCCTTTTATCAATAGATGTGAAGCCTGAGGTCCAGAGACGGGAAATGATTTGTCCAGGACTACACAGCAACATAACAGCAGTGCCTGCTTGTACTGGCAGACTAGGAAACCTGGACAAACCTTCATGCAGAGAACAATCAGAAAATCTGGGCAATATGTAAAAATTATCTGGAACTAGAGATGTTCCAAGACAGGGGAGAACTGCAGGACCTAGTCCAAAAAATCAAAGGAAATCCAGAGAAGTCAGTCTGGCATGTGAGGCTACTTTTACCCAGACTCTAGGGTCTGAGCCAACTCCAGCATAGGTGGCTGACAGGTGTGAAACTTAACAGACCTTTTGAGAGACTGTCTTGCAGATAGGAAAAAAAATTGGTTCAGGACCCACCAAGATGGAGGGACTAGCAAATCCCTAATTTGGGGGTTGGGACACTTAAGAGACATAACCTTATCCCAGGAGTAAGGCTGAATCAAAAATAAACCAGTCCTCACAGGGACCAGGAGCCATATTTGACCCATCCACCCTGATCAGATTAAGGTGATCTTGGATTTCTAAGGGCTGCTAGCTTCTAGTAAGAAATAAATTAAATCCTCTCTAGAGTAAGATACCATTATGCTAAGCCTCAAATTAACCCTAGTTTTTTTTCATATGCAATACCTGGTACTCAATCAAAAACAACCATACATACAATAGGACCTAGAAAATAGTTATCAGACACAGACTTTACAATAACTATGCTTAATATATTCAAAGTATTTAAAGCCAAAATGGAAAATTCTAACAATCAACTGGAAACTACTTTAAAAAGATGGAAATAAAGACACTAAAAAATACAATACTAAAACTAAAAACTATAATAACTACAATCTTTAAATAAATGGAAGGTTTTAACAACAGATCAAATACAACTGAAAAGTTAATTGGTAAACTATAAAATAAGTCAGATGTCCAGAACAAAGCACTGAAAGATAAAAGGACGGAAAATAGAAAAACGAGTATACAATAAATCAAGACTTATTGCATGAGACTTACTACATGAGAAAAGGTCTAAGTAATATAACTCTGGTCATAGAAGGAGAAGAGAAAGAGTATGGAGGAAGAGCAATATTTAAAAGTATTTTCCAAAACTGCTGAAACACAAAAACAGCACAAATTCAAGAAGCACTTACTATGACTATCCAGAATAAATACCATATAATTTTTAAAAAATATGTTACCTACTCATCAGAAAAAAAAAAGTGATGATTAACAAAAAAGAGGGGTCTTTGAACAAAAACAAGAAAAACTATAGAAGCAACAACAGAATTCACGAATCTGACTTCCCATCAGAGGCAGCACAAGTCTGACAATAATGTAACAATATCTTTTTTTTTATTGGAGTATAGTTGCTTTACAATGTCATGTTAGTTTCTGCTGTACAATAAAGTGAATCAGTTATACATATATCCACTCTTTTTTAGCTTTCCTTCCCATTTAGGTCACCTCAGATCACTGAGTAGAGTTCCCTGTGCTAAACAGTAGGTTCTCATTAGTTGCCTATTTTATACATAGTGGTGTATATATGTCAATCCCAATCTCACAATTCGTCCCACCCACCCTTTCCCCTTGGTAACCGTAAGTTTGTTCTCTATATCTGTGACTCTATTTTTGCTTTTCCAATAAGTTCATCTGTACCATTCTTCTAGATTCCACATAAGCGATATTATACTATATTTGTTTTTCTCTTTCTGACTTACTTGTCTCTGTATGACAGTCTCTAGGTCCATCCACATCTCTGCAAATGGTACTATTTCATCCCTTTTTATGGCTGAGTAATAGTCCATTGTATATACATATACCACATCTTCTTTATCCATTCCTCTGTTGACAGATGTTTAGGTTGCTTCCGTGTCCTGGCTATTGTAAATAGTGTTGCAATGAACATCGGGGTGCATGCATCTTTTCGAATTCTGGTTTTCTCTGGATATATGCCTCAGAGTGGGATTGCTGGGTCAAATGGTAGCTCTCTTTTTGGGTTTTGTTTCTGTTTTTTTTTTGCAGTACGCAGGCCTCTCACTGTTGTGGCCTCTCCCGTAGCAGAGCACCGGCTCCGGATGCGCAGGCTCAGCAGCCATGGCTCACAGGCCCAGCCGCTCTGCGGCATGTGGGATCCTTCCGGACCAGGGCACAACCCCATGTGCCCTGCATTGGCAGGCGGACTCCCAATCACTGTGCCACCAGGGAAGCCTCTGTTTTTGTTTTTTTAAGGAACCTCCATACTGTTCTCCATAGTGGCTGTACCAATTTACATTCCCCCCAGTAATGTAGGAGGGTTCCCTTTTCTCCACACCCTCTCCAGCATTTGTTGTTTGTAGATTTTCTGATGATGGCCATTCTGACTGGTGTGAGGTGATACCTCATTGTAGTTTTGATTTGCATTTCTCTAATTATTAGTGACGCTGAACATCTTTTCATGTGCTTTTTGGCCATCTGTATGTCTTCTTTGGAGAAATGTCTGTTAGATCTTACTCCCCATTTTTTGATTGGGTTATTTGTTTTTTTGATGTTGAGCTGCATGAGCTGTTTATACATTCTGTTGGTTGCTTCATTTGCAAATATATATTATGTCGGTTGCTTCATTTGCAAATATTTTCTCCCATTCTGAGGGGTTTTTGTTTTGTTTATGGTTTCCTCTGCTATGCAAAAGCTTTTAAGTTTAATTAGACCCCATTTGTTAATCTTTGTGTAATGATATCTTAAAAGTGCTAAGAAAATAACTGCCATCCTAAAATCCTGTACCCAGGTAAAATACCCTTGAAAAATAGTGAAATCAAGATATTTGTCACACAAACAGTAACTGAGAGAATGTTTCAGTAGACTTTAGCTAATGGCAATGTCTATACACAGAAGGAAAATGATCCCACATGAAGCTTAAAAATGTAGGAAGACATGAAGAGTAACAGGAACAGCAAACATGTGGGTAAGTTAAATGAGTATTTACTATATGAAATATTAATAATTTTGTTTTGTAATATTTAAAATATCTATAAATTAAAATTCACAATAATAATAGCATAAAGTTGAAAGGGGAAAAATATACAGTATTCTAGGGTCTCTGTTTTAACCAGTAAGTGATGAACGTTCTCATTTTATACTTGTTATGTCAAGCATGTTTAGGTAAATCTCTTGAGTAACTACTATAATTACCATCAAAAATATAACTATAATAATCATAAACACATAGCAAGCTAATAGAAGTAGAAAATGAAATAATAAAGAAATTATAAATCCAAAAGAAAGGAAGAAAGGAGAGAACATGGAATACTATAGGTGAGATAAATATAAAGCAAATACAGGAGTGCAGATTAAACCAAAATATATCCATAAATACATTAAAAGGCAAATGTATAAAATGCTCCAATTAAAAGAGAAATATTATCAGAGAGAATAAAAACCCAAAACCCCAAAATATTACCTACATGACACTCATTGAATATGATCATACAAAAAGGTTGAAAAGATGGAAAAAGAAATACTATGCAAATACTAACCAAAATAAACTGGTATAGCTAAATTAATATCAAAGTAGAATTTAAGGCAAAAATCATTCATTGAGATAAAGAGGAACATCTCACAATGATCAACATATTCAATTAAACCAGAAAGTGTATCATTTCAAATTGATAAAAATAGGTATTAACGTAGCCAGTTACCACTGAACTAGGTTCAAAGTGATGAGAAAAGAATGTCCCTGGCTTCACAGGATCATCTTAAATGAAAACAAGTAAAAGATGAAGGGGAAGCAAGATGAAAGGACATGAGGTAAGTCATGGAGATAGAGAGGAAAGAGATGGAGAGAGAGAAACTAAAACAGAGAGCTGCATATGAAGAAAAAAATATGTAGAAAAATGAAATAGAAGAGAGAAAGGAGAAGGAACAAAAGAACAGAGAGAAAACAACTGGAAGTAAATTGAAATTGTTTTGAAAGAAAAAGTATGGAGTCAAAGAGATTCCACAAAGGAAGCCCATCTCCTTCAAGGAAGCTCAGCTTTTCACCTCCCAGGATCAGAGCTTCCTGTGGCACACAGTGACATCTGCCATAAGGCTTCTGCCTTCATTGATTTCAAATATCAAACTCAGTAATAAAAAGAGGAACAGTCATGACAATGACCCACCCTTCTGGCTTCAGAAATTGCATACAAATATGGTACTCTCCATGCCACAAGAGCAAGAACAATCACTCATTTCCTGTCTTCTTGGAAAAGTCACAGATCACCTAGCCATGACCCACCCCAGCCAGACTGCCAGGAGCCCAGTCCTGCTTGGAGTCCTATCAAAAATAAGACCAGAGAGGAACTAAAGCCAGGCAAAACTCAACTAAACCCTGAACTCTAGTTTTGAACCCATTTTCCTATTTCCCCCCAATGGGAGCTGACTCCTGGGTCAACACAACAAGAAAGACTGTTTGGAAGCAAATGTGTATTTGCTGTCCTCCATCTGCACTGAAATGCTCTGCTCTGTTATGTTCTGCTTTAGTAACAATTTTGAAAATACTGGTGCCCAAGACCTTCATCTGTAAGAATTCTATTTAGCCCATTGACATAGTATTTGTAAAAATTAGGGGATCTTGGAGGAGTAATTCATTATTCAACCAATAATGATGATATAACAGTGAGCAAAGAAGACATCACCCTACCTTAATAGAGCTTACATTCTAGTGGAGAGAACATTAAATGTTGAACAAAAGACATACAACTTGTGATAAGAGATAGGACAAAGTAGCCGCATAGCACAGGGAGATCAGCTAGGTGGTTTGTGACCACCTAGAGGGGTGGGATAGGGAGGGTGGGAGGGAGGGAGATGCAAGAGGGAAGAGATATGGGAACATATGTATATGTATAACTGATTCACTTTGTTATAAAGCAGAAACTAACACACCATTGTAAAGCAATTATACTCCAATAAAGATATTAAAAAAAAAAAAGAGAGCGATAGGACAAAGAATAACTGGGAAGAGAAGAGAGTCATCTCCAGAGAGGGTGGCAAGGGAAGGTCTTCCTAAGGAGGTGACATCTTGATGAAGTGTAAAGCATGAGAGGAACCAGCCATATTGCAGCCAAAGAAAGCTTTTAGGAAGAGGAAAATGCGTGAGAGAAGTCTGAGGTGGGAAAGGACTTCTTGGTGTTTAAACACCAGGAGCCAAGTCCAGGGTTGGCTGGTGCTTGGTGGAGGTGCAATAGCAGGGGCAGTCAGGGCAGAGATCATCCAGAGGCTACAGGGGAAGGTCAGGGGTTTGGCTTTTATCCTACCAGCCATGGAAAGCTTCCAAAAGATTTTAAGTAGAAGAGTGGCTTGATCCATTAAGGAACTTGCAAAAGACACAGCCCTCAAGGACAGCTGCAGGAGGAAGTCTGTGAAACTCAAAGGAGAACTTCTAAGAGTCGCTGGCACCAGAGCCAGCAGGTAAGCAAGGCCCAAGAGCTTCCCTGCCCTGGGGCTCCCAAAGCCCAGCCTTCACTTGTCTGAAATGGTCCAAGAGGGATGGATGTTCCTTAGGGAGGGCAGGGCCTGGACTATGTGATTACGAGGTTGTTTTTATGACTATGATTACACTGTTGGGGTTAATCCCAGACCTAATGTTGTAACAGTACTTCTGAGCATTGATTTTGTCCAAAGGTGGGCAGCTAGGTCTCACCCAATAAGAAGATACTACAGGGAGAAGTCAGTTAACCTATGGACCTCAACCAAGAGAACCAAACACAAGCCAAGCTGGAAGAGAGAGACAGGAGATTTTACTGTTGTTGAGATTTTGACCAATATTTCTCTAGTGTGGCCCATGACTCATTTGCATCAGAATCACCTAAAGGACTCGTTAAAAATGCAGATTCATCCAATCCATACCTCCTGAATCAGAATGTGCCTTTGAGTTTGGCAGGGACTTTCTATGGCAAATGCATTCCTGCCTAATTGTTAGCATGATACAATGTAAAGGTAGACAAACACTATCAGTTATATGCTGTGATTTGCTAGACCCCTACAGAACCCTGAGCACCCTTCTTATTTTCATGAGCCACAATTTTAATTTACAAAAGTATGAATATTTGAATCCAGATATATAATTTATTCTGTTAAGAAATATAAGTTGC
Source organism: Neophocaena asiaeorientalis asiaeorientalis (assembly GCF_003031525.2). NCBI lineage: Eukaryota > Metazoa > Chordata > Mammalia > Artiodactyla > Phocoenidae > Neophocaena > Neophocaena asiaeorientalis. The sequence goes on along the minus strand of NW_020173955.1, from coordinate 4,317,628 downwards.
TTAAATATATTTTTGTTGTTTCTTAACATCTTTATTGAGGTATAACTGACATACACTAAACTCTAAATGTTTACAGTGTATAAATTTTGACATATACACTCTTGAAACCATCACTACAATCAAGATAGTATCTCCTCATGCCCCTTGATAATCCCACTCTCCTACCTCTCCCCATCTTCACCTCATTCCCAGATAACCACTGATCTGCTTTCTATCACTATAGAAATTATTTTCTATAATTTGTTATAAATGGAATCATATAGTATATCCTCTTTTTTCATCTGGCTTCTTTCACTCAGAATAATTACGCTGAGATTCATCCATGTTGTAGATATCAATAGTTTATTTTTATTCCTGAGTAATGGTCCATTGTATGGATATACCACAATTTATTTATCCATTCGACTGTTCATGGACGTTTGAGTTGTTTAGATTTTTTGGCAACTACAAAAAAGAGCTGCTATGAACATTCTTTGACAAGTCCTTACATGAACACATGCTTTCATTTCTCTTGGATAAATACCTAGAAGTAGAAAGGATGGGTCATCTGGTAGATGTAAGTTTAACTTTTTAAGAAACTACCAAACTGTTTTCAAAACTGTTTTATCATTTTACATTTCCATCAGCACTGTATGAGAGTTCCAGTTGCTACATATCCTGCCAACACTCAATATGACCAATAACTTTTATTTTAGACATTCTTTTAGATGTACTATAGTATCTCATTGTGGTTTTAATTTGCATTTCCTTTATAACTAACAATGTTGACCAATAAGCATGGACTTAACTGGTCATCAATATATACTTTTTTTTGTAAAATGTCTATTTAAATCTTTTACCCAAGGGGAGAAGGATTATCTTCTTATAAATGAATGCTGAGATTCTTTAAATGCTCTGGATACAAGTCAGATGTGTGATTTATAAATATTTTCTCCCTATCTGTAATTTGTCTTTTCATCATCTTTAGAGTGACTTTTGAAGAGCAGAAGTTCTTAATTTTGATTAAATCTGATTTGTCAATTTTTTTTCTTTTATGAATCATGCTTTTGATTCATACCTTAGTGAAATCTAAGAAATCTTTGCTTAACCCTACGTCAAAAGATGTCCTGCTATGCTTTCTTATAGTTTTTTATTTTTTCAGGTTTTATATTTAGGTCTATGATCCATTTGAAGCTAATTTTTGTATATAGTGTATAAAGTGTGAGTTGAAGTTCTTTTTGTCTTTCTGTTTTTTCATATGGATGTACAATTGTCCCAGCACTATTTATTGAAAAGAATATTCTCTTACCACTGCACTCTCTTTGGGCCTTTGTTAGAAATCAATTGACATATGTGTATCTGCTTCTCAAATCTATTCTGTTCCAATGACCTACCTGTTTATCTTTATGCCAATACCACACTATCTTGATTATTGTACCTTTACAATAAATCTTCCAACATTATTCTTCTTTTTCAAAATTTTATTGGGTATTCTAGGTCCTCTGCATTTCCATATAAACAAAAGAATCAGGTTTGTCAATTTCTACCAAAAAAAAAAAAGTCTGTTGGGATTTTGATTGGACTTATAGATAGATCATTGGAAGAGAATCTTAAAAATATTGAATCTCTTGATCCATGAGCATGGTACATTTCTCCAGTTATCTGTGTCCTCCTTAATTTCTTTCTTAATTTCTCTTAGGCCTTGTTTTGTAGCTTTCAGAGTACAGGTCTTGCACAACTTTTATCATATATGTCCACAGTATTTCATAGTTTTAATGCTATTATAAATTTTTTACTTCAATTTATGATGGTTTGTTGCTAGCATATAGAATGTAATTGAATTATGTATATTGATCTTTTATCCTGCCACTTTCTTAAATTCATTTATTAGTTCTAGTAGCTTTTTTATAGTTTTATTGGATTTTTATACATAGGCAATTATATCATGCACAAATATACTTTTACTTCTTCCTTTCTTATATAGAGGTCATTTTTCTTTTTCTTGCCATATTGTACTGCCCAGACCCTCCAAAAATGTTAAAAATAGAAGAATGGACATCCTTGTCTTGTTCTTGAGCTTAGGGAAAAGCATTCAGTCTGTTACCATTAAATATGATGTTAGCTGTAGGTTTTTCAGAGATGCCCACTATTGTCAGGAAGTTTATTTATATTCTTGGTTTACTGGGTACTTATATCAGAAATGCAGTTGAATTTTGTCAAAACGTTTTGGGTTTGTTCTGTTTTGCATCTATTGAAATGATCATATCATTATTTAATTTTTATATTTAAACTGTTAAACTGGTGAATTGTTTGATTTTCAAATGTTAATTCAACATTGCATTCCTGAAATAAACACCACTTGGTCATGATATATTATCCTTTTATACATGATTGGATTTGACTGCTAAAATTTTGGTAAGAATTTTGTATCTATGATCATAAAGACAACTGCTCTGTAGTTTACTTTTCTTGGAATGTCTTTGTCTGGTTATGGTATCACTGTCATGCTGTCTCATAGACTGAATTGAAGAATATTTTCTTCAATTTTCTGTAAAAGTTTATATAGAATTGTTATTATTTTTCTTCCTTAAATGTTCAGTAGAATTTCTTCATGAAGCCCCATGGCTCTCTGGAGTTTCTTTGTGAGGTTTTAAACTAAAAATTCAATATTTCATATAGGGTTATTAAGGTTATCTATTTCTTCTTGAATGAGCTTTGGTAGTTTATATCTTTGAAGAAATTTGTCCATTTAATGTAACTTGCAGAATATATCCGCATAAAGTTCTCCTTTACTACCCTTTAAATATCTGTAAAATCCATAGTGATATTACCTCTCTCACTGATGATACTGGTTATTTGTGTCTTCTCTTTTTTTCTCTAATCAATCTTATTAGAGATTTATCAATTTTATTGACTTTCTCAAAGAATCAGCTTTTGGTTTCATTTATTTTTCTGTATTATTTTTCTGTTATCTTTTAAATTGATTTCCATTATGAGGTTCAATATTCCTTTCCTCTCCTTACTTTGGGTTTCATTTGTCCATGCTCTTTTTAAGTTCTCAAGGTGGAAGTTGAGATCATTGGTTTGTAACCTTTTTTTCTTTTCTAATATGGACATTTAATACTATAACTTTCCCTTTAAGACTATGTTAACTGCTTCTCACAAATTGTGATATATAGTTTTTCATTTTTGCTCAATTCAAAATACATTTTAATTTTCCTTTTGATTACTTCTTTGGCCCATGAGTATTTTTATATGTGCTTTTAATTTTCAAATATTTGGAGATTTTCAAAATAGCTTTGTTATTTGGCATTAATTTACTTCCCTCATCGTCAGAGGACATACTTTGAATCCTGTTAAATTCACTGAGGCTTGTTTTATGGTCTAGAATATGGTCTATGTTGGTCTATATTCCATGTGAACTTGAAAAGAATGTGTTTTCTGCTGTCGTGCGGTTGTGTGATCTATAAATGTCAATTAGAACAAATTGGTTTATAGTGTCATCTAAGTCTCCTATATCCTTACTGATTCTCTGTCCATTTGTTCCATTAAGTACTGGGAGACAGGAGTTGAAATTTCTGACTATAATTGTGTATCTATTTTTCCTTGAAGTTCTCTCAGTTTTTGCTTCTTGTACGTTTAGGATCATAATATTCCATTGAAGAACTGGTATTTTTATCACTGTGAAATGGAACTCTTTATTCCTGGTAATACTCTTTCTTCAGAAATCTACTTTTGTCCAATATTAAAACAGCCACTCCTGCAGGAGAACTCAATGTTAAAGTCAGAAGAAACTGGATCCCTCATCCTGGATCTCATAGTTGGTAGAGCTCAAATTGGGGTCTTGGCTCCAAGAACAGTGTCCCAAGTACATCAAGGCTTGAAGTGGGTGAAATGTCTGCATTTACAAAGAATATCTCTGGAAGGACACACAGAGTGTGTGTAACCGTGGTTGCTTCTGAAAAGGGGAAACGGGTGGCCAGGGAACAGGGATGAGAGAAAGACTTGATATTCACTGAATACCTTTTGTACCTTTTGAATTTGTACTATGTATATGTTACCTAATTTAGGTTTAAGAATTCAAAAAAAGTTTTTAAATAAAATAGCCACTCTTGCTTTTTCTTTTTGGTTAGTGTCAGCACGATATACTTTTTCCGGTATTTTTACTTTTGAATTATTTGTGTCTTTAAAGTGCATTTCTTATAGGCAATATAGAGGTGGGTCTTGATTTTTTAATCAAATCTGACAACTTCTGCCTTTTGATGGGAATTTTTGGACCATTTACTGTGATTAATGATATGGATGGATTTTAATCTACCACACTGCCATTGGTTTTCTATTTGTCCCATCTGTTCCCTTTTCCTTCTTTCACACCTTCTTCTGGATTAATTGAATATTTTTATGATTCCATTTTATTTGCTTTTTGGCTTATTAGTGATAACTATTTTTTATGTTATTTTAGTAGTTTCTTTAGAATTTACCTTATTCATCTTTAACTTATCACGAGCTACCTTTGAGTGATACGATACCACTTCACATATATGCTACCTTACAACAATAGAGTTCCATTTCCCACTAACCTCTTCATACCTAACAGAAAATTTTATCCACTGTTTCTTCAAGTATTTTTTTCTGTCCTGCTTCTCTCTCTTCCCTCTACTTACACATATATTAGACCACATGGAGTTGTCTCACAGTTCACAGGTGTTCTGTTTTTGTTGTTGCTGTTTTTCAGTCTGTGTTCCTCTCTGTGATTTATTTTCTATAGTTTCTATTACTATGTTTTCAGGTTCACAGATGTTTTCTTCTGCAATGTTTTATCTGTTGGTCATCTCATCCAGTATAATTTTCATCTCAGACATTGCAGTTTGTATATATTCCATGTCTTTACCTAACATGCTCAACAGTAATGCTAGTTTCTTGAATTTGTAAATTTAAAGCAGCTACAACTATTTTAGGGTTCTTATCTATAAGTTCTATCATCTGTGTAATTTCTTAGTCGGTTTTGACTGACAGACTTTTCTCTTCATTATGGGTCATATTTTCCTGCTTCTTTGCATGTCTATTCATTTTTTATCAGATTACTAGACATTATGAATTTTACCTTATTGGCTACTAGATATATTTATATTCCTATAACTATTTTGAGATTTTTTTTTCCCATGGCACAGTTAAGTTGCTTGGAAACAGTTTGATTCTTTTAGGTCTTATTTGTTTAAAAGCTTCCTTGGGTGGGTTCAACATTTAATCTTTGCCTAATATTCTCCACTACTGACACAAAACTCTTTTGAGTATTCTCCTCAGTGTCCTGTGACTTCTGCGGTTTTCTACTCTGGATGATGAAAATAGAAACTGTTCCTGCCCCTGTGTGATTTTCAAAGGTATGTTTCCTCTAATCCTTTTAGATGATCCTTTCTGTAGCCTTGTGTAGCATTCTCACATGCATGATTAGTACCACTCAATTAACAATGTGATGGAACCCTCTATAGATCTCTGGAGCTTTTTCTCAATGAAGATCTCTCCATTCCGCTACTCTGCCCTGTGAACTCTAGCCTCTCTGCCTCCTTAGACTTTCAGCTGTGTATTCTAAACTCAGAAAAACTGCTGGGATCCACTGGGTTCTCCTTCCCCGTACCTGTAGAAACTCTCTTTAGACATAAGCGGGAGTGACCACAGGTTTCCTGTACTTCAGGGATACTGTCCTTTGTTGCCTTATTACTAATGACTTGAAAGCCATTATTTCATAGATTTTGTCCAGTTTTACAGTTGTTTGGGTGGGAGGGTAAACCCTGTCCCTGTTATTCCATCCTGATTGGAAGAGGAAGTCCTGAAAATACCTTTATCATAGCACTTCCTACATCTGTTTATATTACTGACCCTCACAAGACCAAACCTTCTTTGAAGTGAGGCAACACACTTTACTCACCACAAAACATATAAAATACATTCAACTGGTAGTGATTGAACTGAGTTATTATGGTAGAGTATGTCTCAATAACTCCCACTCTAGTAATAGCATGGGCGAGACAACTCCCTCTTATCTAATCTAGGGTATGAGAGTATGCAGTTCCAGGTTCTGATCCCACTTCCATCACTGACAGGCCTGTATCATTTTGGACAAAGTACATAATCTCAATAGGTCTCAACTGTGAATTAAATATAACTGCCCTCGCTAATTTCACAAGATTGTTGGGATGAACTTTTTAAGGGATAAAAATCAGCCCAACAAAAAGGTTATCAAAAGCAATAACAAGAATCTCCCAGGGATCATCTCGGTGCTTTGTGACCACCTAGAGGGGTGCAATAGGGAGGGTGAGAGGGAGACGCAAGAGGGAGGAGATATGGGGATATATGTATATGTATAGCTGATTCACTTTGTTATAAAGCAGAAACTAACACACCATGGTAAAGCAATTATACTCCAATAAAGATGTTTTAAAAAATAAAAATAAAATAAAAAGAATCTCCCAGGGAGCCTAAGAAATGACCATATCTGGAAATACATTTTTGAAGTTAATATGAGTTAATATTCATAAACATTACATCCCAGAAATGTAAAATGCTGGAACTAGAAAGGATCCTTTCACATTTTACAGATAGGAGAACTGAGGCCCAGAGAAGTTAGGTGATCTGTGCAAGATCACACAGACAGTCAGTGGCAGAACTGGGATTGGAGCTCTTCCTATCACAATGCAATATCTTTCAATTCAAACCATCAGTTTCTTATTGTTTCCACTGATGATTATTTTTCACTTATTCTTTGATTTCACAATCTCAGTGTGGTACATTTCCATGGATGGAGGGGATTACAATGTCATAATTTTTTTTTTAATTGTGAAATCCAAAGGTCACTTGCATAACTGTCATGGTAAGCAACAGGAGGATGATTTACAGATGCAAAAGATACTCAGCAGCAAAGGATTCTTCTGGTAGTTAACACCAATAGTATTCATTCTATGCTACATGCTGGAATTTGAAGCTGGAACACCCTTAGAGAAAGAAAACCCAAGAGCAACACGTTACTATACATTAACCCATGCTCAGTGGGAGTAAAACATCACTCTATCTTAGGGCCAACCCCTCACCGATCAAGACCAAGGGCTTAGCAGATGAAAGTGATGCAGGGTAGGAACTGAAGGGAGAAGAAAAGCCCAAAGGAGATGATGCTGGGTGAAATCTACTGAGTTCCCCCTAGTGGAGAGGCATAGCTTACATCAAGGGAAAATCAGAAAACACAGTCCTCCAAAACACAATTCAGCACAAGTTCAAGAGGCCTCCCTGGAGCTAAGGTTAAGGGGCAGATGAGTGCCTGTAAGTATCAGGCACTCACATTTTGCTTGACTTGTGCCAAAGATGCAACATGGTAAGAGTCCTCCCATTATAGTTTTCTTGAGGACCTCAGCAATGTCCAGTGCATCATTTAAATAAACTCTCTGGTTTTCTGTTGATGGTGGAATGCAGTGACCCCCTTGCTCCTGAAAATTTCTCATAAACAGACCCTCTGCTAGAGGAGCCCAGCAAAGGGTTTGCACAGCCATTCACACTGTGGTCTTTGAAAACGTCCTGTCCCTTAGTTGTTCAGTGCACAACCTCACAACTGTATGTTGCAGTTCTGCTTTGATATCTTGAGACATGATACATAGATACAGGAGTTATTTGGTGTTCCACATAATTTACTAGGGATCCAGTGATGATGTAAGACTTATCTGTTAGTTCAAACATCTAAACAAAAACATTTCTCTTTCTCTTTGGCCAGGATTTGGGTTTCCAATCTCTAGTTTCCAACATTGAAAAACAATATGAGGCTGGCTAATTAGAAAATGATCTTCATTCAGAGGTAGGTAAAAAGCACATATTTAAAGTTTAAGGAAAAGAAACCACACTGGGATATAGATAAGTATATTTGTGTATTTGTGTATCAGTCAGGATAGGTTAGATTATGCTGCAGTCGTTTAAAAAAAAAAACTTCAATGGCGTAAAACTACAAAGGTTTATTTCTTGTCCATGCTATACACCCATGGCAGATCAACTGGGGGCTCTCACCGCAAGATCCAAGCTTATGAAGCAGCCACGAACTGAAACTTTGCCAGCAAATGTGACAGAAGGAAAAGAGGATACTAGGTTCTCAGAGCTTGCACCTGAAAGTGACACACATCGGCTTTAGTTAACATGTACTGACCAAAGTCAGTCACGTACCTGTAGCCAAGAAACAGAGTTCTTCCCACAAGGCAGGAAACTGGCAATTGTCAAATAATTAGTCTTTCACAGCATGGAAAGAAAAGGTTTCAGAGAAGTCAATCTAGGAAGAAGGTGGCCTAATACTGAAGAATAAGATATGCTGTTATTTATTCACCCAAGCTTTCATTACTCTTTGCCAGGCATCAGGTAGTGTTGCGGCAGGGCCTGTGCTCTACCCACGATGCTATGGAGCCCGCCCAAAAAGCCATCTCCTTATCTCACCAGAAGGACCTAGTGAGGAAGCAGGGAAGCATATGGAATCAGAAGGCAAACAAGAGTGAGAAAAGGACACAGCCTCACCCAGGAGAGGCAAACGGAGCCAGTCACAAAATTCTGAACAAATAAACAGACAAGTGCTCAACAAGAAACTACTAGATCTTGCTGAACGAGGCAAGAGGAAACCTGGAAGGAAACAGCAGAGGTTGGAGGAAGGAGAGCCCAGGGAACTACCAAAAGCACAGCACTGAGGGACATTTGAGGAGGAGGGAAGACATCATAGGAGACACAAAGTCTGCATTGAGGCCTGTCCCCAGACGCCAGACATCCACTGCCCTCAGGCAGGAGTCTTCGAACACAGACACCGTGCCACGCTCACCAGCAGACCAGTGCGCTTCCTGGCAAAGCCGCGGGCCCCTCCACAGCCAGATGCCCCCCCTGGGACAGCCACCATCTTCCTTTCCCTTTCCCATCCTGAATGGCAATTAGGAGAAGGTTAACTGAGTGTCTTTCTCCCAGGAATCCACTTTTCAAAATCACAGTGTTAGCAAAAGAAAATCCCAGCTTAGGCTAACAGGTAGGAGCATGGTGCGGCCCTGGGAGCTGCTGTTGGAAGTGGGGAGATTGGGCGAATCTTCCCAGCGGGAGGTTAATACTCATCATTCGGAGTTGCAGCTGAGGCCCATTTGAGTGACAGGCTGCCGGGAGCTGAAAGAGCCGCTCGGATCCCAGAACTGCTGGCATGCGGGTTTGAAAGAGATTTATTTCAGGATAATTAGCTGGGAGTATTAAAGGTGGCCAGGAAGATCCGCAATTACTGTTTAGCAAACAGAAAGGAGACACACGCATGCAAAAAAAAGCCCAAAATCAAATTAAAAGACCCAAATTTTTCTCCACTTGAAAGTTGTTAAATAATTGAAAAAAAGCTCAGAGCAACTTTATCGTATTCAGACACACATGCAAAAGTGTCAAAGAGGAAGGAAGGGAAGAAAAGGAGGGAAAGAATGGAGTCTTGGGTGCACAGCTGATGGGAAAAACACTCTCTCCAAGGTTGGGTTTTTGGGTATGCAGAATCTTATAACAAATTGTTCTTATATCAAAAGGGAACTTTTCATACTTTTTTTCTTTGTTGCTCCTTTTACTGACACAAAAAGATCCATGCCAACACTAGCATTCCTTCAGCTTAAAAAAAATCAGCTCAAATCAAATCACACTAACGTGCAAGTATCTGAAACAAGAAGTTTCACAATTCCTTGATATTTGTAAAGAACATATGAAAGAAAGAGGAAGGGAGGGAGGAAAGCAAGGGAGGGAAGAGGAGGCCCCGCGCCTTCACCCTCTGTGCCCTCGAGGAATGAGCACCTTCCTCTGGGGCCAGAGGAACTAACACCCCCTCACCTTCTAGATTCAGAGGGTTGGGATATTTCACCCTCTCCTTTTCCACTTTTCCACCCTGGCTGGAGACAAGGTTGTCCAAAAAGGAAGACAGTACTCTTGTACCTCATTTTATCATGAAGGGACCAAGTATAGAATTTTCTAAGATAGCCCTGTCGGTGAGAGCCTTGTTCCTAAATTGGGACAGCCAAAATGAGTGGCATCTTCCTCTCCATTTCTGGTTAGCCAAATGGGTCAATAGAGCCTCATCCCTTCACACCGTTTCACTCTGAAAAACTCCAGAGGGGCCCAAAAGGTCCCCATCCACTCTCCAAGTTCACTCACTGGAGATAGATTATATTCCTTAGCTTTCAAATGTTCACTCTCAGGTGTTTCCCCATAAAAAGGCTCCTTGGAGAATGGACTTTTTAAGTTTTTATGAACTAACATTTTGGCCCAGAGTCTTTCAAAAGCCTTCGGAAATAAATGTCAGGCCCCCAGTGGAGGGATCTGAGGAGAGAGGGGTGGGAAGAGCGTGAAGAAGGAAGGCAAGGTGGCCTCCCAGGTTCCACCTTCTCCTACCTGGTCAAGCGCGAATACCGCACTAACTGCTCAGTGAGGCTAGCAGCTTTACAAAGAAAGACCAAGTCTCTGACCATGCGTGTTTACATCTTGCTGAAAAGATCTGTAAAATTTTAAAACAATGGTTTATATTATTTATGGCAATATGTATATAGTAAAAGTCCAAAAGTATGCAGGGCAATGATACATACAAGCTTGTCAAACGATTGGAGCCTGGGACTTTAGCTCTGTCAAGTCTTTATTCTTTACAAAAGGTAATAACTCCAAAGGGAAATAAGGAAAGGTAAACAGCTGGAGAATAACTAATAGAGGGAAGTCTGCTCTGCCACACATTCATGTGTTCCAAGGAAGGTGTGGGATTAATCAGGGAATGTTGTGTTCCCGTATACAAAAAGCCTCCATCTCTTATGGCTCCCCAAATTACACCGCCAGGCCTGATTTCTCACCCTGTGAGGTCCTGTGGCTACAGAGAGAAGTCTTGTCCTTCAGGTCTTACTTTCTTTATAAGATCACAGGCTCCAGCAGAGACAACGGTTTCTTCTGTCTGCTCTGGATACCCCACCAAGCCTATCATTGAGTGGGGCTCCTGTGGGCATGTGAAAGAATTCTGGGAGGAGATGAGGTTCAGTTTTCCAGGCAATTAGGAATAACTACTGAACATTAAAGGGTGTTCACTAGGGTATTGTTTATAATAAGAGAAAAATGGAAACAATCTAAATATCAATAGGAAATGGTATGAATTAAGGCACATCAGTAATATGGAATATTTTATAGAATATTTGAATGAGAGAGAGTTTTGGAAACCTATTCAGGATGTAGTAAGTGAAAAATGCAAGTTCCACTCTAAAGACTTTAACATTCAAGACCTATACATATAGTATATTTACAATTTTCACAGAAATGATATCATTTGTATTTATTTAGCTGGAGGGCTATACATAATATTTGTCATTATTTTGACTTATGTCTGCCCATTTCCCACACCTGTGTTGTGCCGAGGTTCCAGACTTTCCACGTGGCCCCTGCAGCCATTGATCTGCTCTGGTCATTGCATTATCCAAAAGGCACAGGAATTTTTGTATGATCTTTAGGCAAGAAAGTCCTGGTAGAAGAGCCTCCTTGGGCACATGAGACAACTTATGTGCCCTGTCTCTGCTTAAGGAAAAGGTGAAGGTGTGGACAAGGTCCCATCCCACAGAACCTATCCTTGGTCTTAGGGCATCTCCCTACCTACCCATCTCGGAACTTCTGCCTCTTTGCCATCCTACCCTGCCTCCAACCCCAAGTAATAATTCCATCAAGTCACTGGAGCTCTCAGGGAGGATGGAGGCAGACAACTTCTGCTTTGACTTTACGATACAAAGCTGACTGCCTTCTTGGAATTGGGAGAAGATAATAAAAGAACAATAGAACACAAATTAGTATCTCAGTAAATTATCCTGCTATGGATGGATGGACTGATGAAAGGATAGGATAGAATAAAACATACAGAGTATTAGTCAGGGCTCTCCAGAGAAACATAACCAACAGGATGTGAAGAAAGAGAGGGGGGAGGAGATTTATTATAGGTAATTGGCTCATGAGATTGGGTAGGCTTGGTAAGCCCAAAATCTGCAGGGTAGGCCAGCAGGCTGGAGACCCAGGAAAGAGCTGCAATGAGAATCTAAAAGCAGTTTGCTGGCAGATTCTTTCTTCCGGGGAGATCAGTCTTTGTTCTATTAAGGCCTTCAACTTATTTGAATAAGGTCCACCCACATTATGGAAGGTAATTTGCTTTACTGGAAGTTCACCAATTTAAATGTTAATCTCATCCAAAAAACACCTTCACAGAACATGCAGAATAAGGTTTCACCAACTATCTATCTATGCACTGTGGTCCAGTCAAGTTGACACATATAATTAACCATTATAGACAGGTAGGTAAGTAGATAGACAGACAGACAGATAGATAGGTATGTGGCTACAGAAATACTTTATAGCTAGAAAGAGATAGCGATACAGATAGAGATGGATGTACAGATAGAGACACAGATGCTAGAGAGATATAGTCTCTGGAAGGATATACTCCTACAGTGGTTACTCCGGGGAGAACTAGGAATATATTTCTTAATTGTTTAAATTTTTTGCAGTGACAATGTACTAATATATTATTTGTAGGTGTGTGTTTACATTTTTTAAGAAAGAATAAAGATTCTGGAGGGAAAAGGGGGGAAAGAATGTTATTTATACCTTCAAACTGCTGGCAAAGGAACTCTGCTATCCTCTGCTGCTTCTCTGTAGAAGGGGGTTAGCACTGCCATCACCTCTCAGATGCCAGATACAGCGTGAGGCACTGGTGGAAAGACGTGAACACAACAGAGCAAGCCCTCAACTCATGGAATCTACATTCACATTGTTTAACTCTAAGGCAACTCTGTGAGGTAGGTATTAATGCTCCAGTTTTGCAGATGAGAAAACCTGGGCTTCGTGACGTTAAGAAAATGTCCCTAGGTCACACGTTTGTCAGTCCTCAAATTTCATGTTCCTCTTGGGATGAACACTGGACTCCCTTCGCAAAGGCAGTCTGTGTCTTAGAAATCAGCACAACCACCATGTTGCCCTTTTCTCGAAGAGATTTCCATTTCCCTCCGGCAGTCCAGATAAACTTCCCGCTGCCTGCAGACCCAGGCCGAGGCTGGCGGCAGCTCCATCACAGGCGTGCCAAACACAAATGAAGTTCGAAGGACAAACGCAGCCAGAAAGCATCAGAGCTTTCTATCCAGCTTCCAGACTTATTATTTCTTATTATTTCTCGAGAGCGTCCACTGCTCTTTTAAAAACAAGGGGCCTATTCTGTGAGCTGCTCAATGGTCTATTTTAAACTCATGGGCTGTGTTTGTTTATGTTCAATCCCAGGCCTTGCCCTTTGCAATAAACCGTCACTGGCATCGTGCAGAAAGCCAGTGGAGACTGCCATATCACTGTTTACAGCTTTCTCACTTGAAGAAAAGGAGTGGAAATCGAATATTTGCAATTGTCCCAATTCTGAGAGGGCCCTACAGAAGACAGATGGTGCCAAGCCGGTGAGTCTAAGAATTCCTGGGGCAGCAGTCAGTAGTATGTAGATGCTGAAATGGAAGACAGAAAAGACACATACGCCAAGGAAAAGAATAAACATGTTCATTTACCCAACAAATACTTATTGAGCACCAACTATGTGCCAGGCACTGGTCTAAGTACTTGAATACAACAATAACCAAAACAAAGAAGCTGCCCTCTGGGAACATACATTCTAGTGAGGGGAAGCTGATGATAATCAATAATTGATAATATATTATGTAACTTCTATTATACCAAGAATATGTTAACAGTAGTAATAATAGTTAATAAACACATTGGAGAAACATCAGGTGCTTTACACAGAAACTCAAGACCTCCCTAACAGAAGCCCAGGCCCTGATGTGACACTGGCCAATCATTTAGAAGTTGTAACATCTGAACTCTGAACACTGTTGGTCTGATTTTATCACCTCCTCAATCCTCCTTATCACTTTGGCCCAAATCTCTGCTCACCAAGACTAGGCTCCAGCACGACTGAGAAGGAGGCCAGGCTGATCCTCGACGCCCTCCAGCCCCTTCTGGCCTTTCCCCCATGGCCAGGCTGCCATCTCCACACTGACACCCAGGAGACCCTCACTCTTCTGCTCTAGGATCCCTCATGTCAGGGAGAAAGCAGTTTGATACAAACATGTGTTTACAAGTGAATGGGCTCTGCTTTGCCTCTTGTAAGAATTTGCTTTCTAAATGCATGGCCCCCTAGGGCTTCACTGGTGATGCAGTAGTTAAGAATCTGCCTGCCAGTGCAGGGACATGAGTTTGAGCCCTGATCTGGGAAGATACCACATGCCACGGATCAACTAAGCCCGTGCGCCACAACTACTGAGCCTGCGCTCTAGAGCCCACAAGCCACAACTACTGTGCCTGTGCACCACAACTACTGAAGCCCACGCGCCTAGAGCCCGTGCTCCGCAACAAGAGAAGGCACCGCAATGAGAAGCCCGCACACCGCAATGAAGAGTAGCCCCCCTAGAGAAAGCCTGCACACAGCAACAAAGACCTGACGCAGCCAAAAATAAATAAATTTTAAAAAATAAATTTATAAAAAAAAAATGCATGGCCCCCTCTCTTGTAAGGGCAATCTTCACCCAAAAGCCTGCCCCAGTGGAGGAATTTTATACTTTGTGAAACCTGAATCAGCAAGATATTTTTAGGCCAAGAGGACTTCTGGGGACTCTCCTGGGATCACATAAACCTCCATTTCTGCCTCCACGTCTGCCCCTTGCAACCTTCATTTGCCAAATTTCAGAAGCATGCTCTTAAGGAACCAAGAGTCACCATATAAAGTAGAAGTGGGGAGGGGGAGCAGAGGCAACAAGAAACAGACAGACATCAGAAAACCTGCACATTGAGTAAGACATTTGTTAAGAAGGCCTTGCACCACTCAGGGAGAAGGGATCCATTGTATATCTGATCCCACGGCCTGTGTAAAGGCCCCTGCACTGCAGTGATGTTTTTGACAAGATCTGTGATTGATTTGCCGGTTCATTAATGAATGGACCTGGAACTGCACATTGCTTCGGCTCTAGAGAAAGCATATGATTACAGCATGTGTGGTGGCAAATGCTATAATTAAAGATGCAAAACAGGGCTCATTACACACCCATTTTCAGTGCTTGGAACTTTCTGAAACACTCTCTTTTTCAAAAGCACCATCTGCAGGTGATAAGCTTCAGGAGACTTTCCTCCACCCAGGACATATGAAAAAAACACTGAAATGAGGAGGATTGGGGCAACAGAGGGAGCTTCCAAATCTTTATAATGAAAAAAATATATACATGGGGTCTACCTTGACCAGTGGAAAAATAAAAGAAAGATGGCCATATCTCTCAGAATTGGGACCCACAAAGCTGGATCTTGGAGAGTTATGACAAAATGCTGGTTTGCATTCAGAAGGTAACACTTGGAAATTGTATCATAGCTCTGAAAGATCGCATCTCAACGGTAGATCATTATAAGATAGAGTTCGTCCTCTGATACTGGGTTCACAGCAGTTTCTACTGAGCCATTAAAAAATAAATAAATAAACTGGTGGCGCAGTGGTTGAGAGTCCGCCTGCTGATGCAGGGGACACGGGTTCGTGCCCCGGTCCGGGAAGATCCCACATGCTGCAGAGCGGCTGGGCCCCTGAGCCATGGCCGCTGAGCCTGCGCATCCGGAGCCTGTGCTCCGCGACGGGAGAGGCTACAACAGTGAGAGGCCCGCATACCGCAAAAAATAAATAAATAAATAAATAAACTAACTATAATCATAACAAAGACAAAAACACCATCATGAATGTATAGCATACCTTCCCCACCAACAGCACCAAGTAAATTGCCTGGACGCGCCTGACATCTCTGAGTTAGAGCAGGTAGAGGAAATGGTCCTTATTTTCCAGGTGGGGAAAGGAAGGTAATGAGGCACAGAGAGGTTAGGTGAGCTGCCCAGGAAGAAGGAGCAGGTCAGCAGGCAAATCAGGACAAAAACTAGCACTCCTGATTCCTTATTCAGTGTTCATTCTCTTCAGACTGCACTGTCTCAGAAATGTCAAACACATTATGCAAGAATATCGGGAGTCTGTGTCGAGGCAGAAAAGACTTGGTTTCCAGTTAATAAAATTATCAGTACTTGCTCAGCACAAAAACGCTCTCCCCAGCTAAGTGTACACTTCGGAGTAGGCCCTGGGAGCCCAGCTACCCACCAAGTGGCACACTGCTTTAAACACTGGTTAACAGTGAAGCTGTGAGATGCGGCTCCAATCACCCCACCCCTTTCAGGACACTTGATTAATTGCGAACCTGAAGGAACCTCTGCATTTGCAGAGGCCTACTGCAGGGTGGAGGAAGAGGGGGCACTGATGTTGGAAGCTCCTACCTGACTAGTCTTACTTTTGCCCTTTCTTGATCCTAAAAATATAAAAGGGTGGAGGGAGAAGTGTAAGTAGAAAAAAGAATGTCACATTTTATAGCTACAAATCCATGCACAGACAGTAAGAATGCAAATTCCAACCAGGTCGGGCTGGGAACACCTCATGAATATCCAGGCCCTTTGGTCCTCTGCAGGAAGGCATTCTAAAGGGCACTGGGATGTGGGCCACTTGTGTGCAAACTGCATACACTCATGTACACACATCACACAGATTACTCTTTTCTGTAATTGTGTAAGAAGACATTTGCAACACTGAACTAGAAGAAGACAATTTCATGAAACCATAGAATCTCTCTGTCCAGGGAGAAGAACTCAGGTCCTTGGTCAGCACCTCTGGCTTCAGCCCACCTGGAGAAGCATTTTTAAAGACCTCCAGAAGGAGAGGTACTAAAATCTCCTCAGTCGTCTCTGGGAGAGCCCAACCACTTCATCACCATTAGCTTCTTTCTTAAGGAGAACTTACATCCTTTGAACTGTGACTTAAGGCAGCTCCCTCTATCCTATCATTCCCAGAAGCACATTTACTTTCTTTTGGCAAATTCCTATTTTTCCCTTCAGTACTGGTGGCAACCAAGAACTACTGAGTAGTAAGAGGCCAACATGCAGATTTATGTGAAAACAAATCACAGATAAGGATCTTTTACTACAATCTAGACTTGTATTTTTACATGAAGTTGATAATAACAGTTTAAATTACAGGCTTATACCTGAGTTGACTTATGAGAAAACTGGTTATTTCTACCTAAAATGACTAGTTCGAACTAAAACTACAAGTTTAATAGTGGCTGCAGAGTATTGGGCATTTGATTCCAGCACAAATTAGTATTGCTGGTGTATACCTGAAATAAAACTGAAGATCCTAAAATTAAAGGTTCAATTAACACTTTGCTAAGGCCACTAAAATATCCAGTGTGCCCCTCACGGGTCTCATGTCCTTGTTGTAGAAATCAAAAAATCTAGGGTTTTGATCCTAGCATAAGCACTAACTTGCTGGACAACCCTGGAAAAACCACTTAACCTCTCTGAACTTGAGTTGTTTTTCTATCTGTGAAGTAAAGGTAGTAGAACAGATGATCTCAAAAGGAACCAGGATGTCTAAGATTCTGCCTAATAAGGTTGTGTTGATGATGAATTGACATATAGCTTGTGAACTGTTTAGCTCAATCCCCGGCACACAGGAAGCACTCAATATAAATGTTTGCTATATTTATCAGTTAGTGATATGCACAGTCTGGGCTCACCAACTTGAAAGAGAACTTTCAGTCCTATTCCACTGTCTTGCTAGAATACCACCATTGAGCCCCAGGATCAAGCAACAGGTAAACTCACCCCAGTTGTAGAAAACTGTATCTATATCCACAAGTGAGTCTGTGAAACTTTAGAATCAGGGGGATGGTATAAAGAAAAGCACAAAGAGGCCCACTGAAGTCATTAATTCAGGCTGTTCCTTTGAGGAGGGGCAGCATTACCCCAAATCAGACCAATCCTACATCTTAATTACTTGCTTGCTAAGCCTTCAGTGTATCAAAGATCTACCCTGGGTCCTGCCTAAATACTACCTTATGTGCTTTGTATCATTCACTCGGTCTCCTCAGTTTCCTTCTTCTGCACACACAGAAAAGTGCATGTCCCAGCCTTCCTTGCACCTGGGCTGAGGCCAGGCGCCTGAGCTCTGGCTATTACAGTGGTGGTGGTTGGCGATACGAACTTTCAGATCCAATCGTTAAGGCATCCATGAGATTCCCCATCTCTCTTTTTCCCTTTGGTTGCAACATACATGCATGTATGCATTTGTGTCTGCCAGGTCATAATGTAAACTGTATTTCTTAATGTGGTTTGTGATCCAAAAAATGGAAAGCATACAGCAATATTATGAGGTAGGTCTTATCCCCATTCCATGGCTAAGGGCACCATTCAGAAGGGCTAAGTGACTTTTCAAAGTCACACAGCTACTAAGTGATGGCACTGGTGCTTGTGCAGTGGTCTGGGTGGCCCCAAGCTCTCGTGCATGTTGGTCTTCATCACAGCTGGTGCAGCCGACAGCCACTGGCCCACATCCACATCAGCCAGCTCCTCCTGGGGCTTCTGGGCATGGAACCTCCAACCTTACCTGGCCCTTACACATTTTCAGGAGCCATGTGTGAGAGTTTTCATGGCTTCTATTTGCAGATATTTAACAGATGTGCACCCCCCCAAAAAAATCACACAAATTTCTCAGCCTCTCTGTAAAATAGGTCAGTTTGTATTTGGTTTCTCCCAAGTGGTACCTTGAATATCACAGAAGAAAAACCCAGAGAGAAAGCCTGGCTGATGCCAGGTCAATGATGGCAAAGGGGGATCTGATATTTATAAATCATGAGCATGAGATGGAAAATAAAGAAAAAACTGAATCTATTCTTATAAGACTTGATGAGGTAAAGCAGAAAAATCTGGACTTCCCTGGTGGCGCAGTGGTTAAGAATCCGCCTGCCAACGCAGGGGACACGGGTTTGAGACCTGGTCCGGGAAGATCCCACATGCCGCGGAGCAACTAAGCCCAGGCGCCACAACTACTGAGCCCACGTGCCACAACTATTGAAGCCTGCGCACCTAGAGCCCATGCTCCACAACAAGAGAAGCCACTGCAATGAGCAGCCCGCTCACCGCAACAAAGAGTAGCCCCAGCTCGCCGCAACTAGAGAAAGCCCGCGCGCAGCAATGAAGACCCAAAGCAGCGAAAAATTAATTAATTAATTTTTAAAAAAAAAACAGAAAAATCTGAACTCTGACAAGACCTATCCATCCCACTTATTCTCACTGTTTCCTGAAGTGCATCTGTGGACAATTCAAAACCAAAATATGGATACTGCATATCCTGAAAATCAGTTTTAAACACTCCTGGAAGCTTTGCCCCTTTACATATCAATCTACACGGTTATCAGCTTGGATCCTAAGAAGCTTAGGCCTTGATTCTTTGGAGGACATGAACATCTTGCCATTTGATTCAGAAGCTGGAAGCAGCAGTCTTGGTCTGATTCTGCCTGTAGACAACATACGGGCAGAGTGCCATGGCCACCCCACTGGAGGAGAGCAGGGGCCACTACTACAGGTGTGCAGATAACCAAATCGCTGAAGAGGACCAACACAGTCAGCTTTCACTTGGAATGGACCAAGAGCATGGGATAGCCAAGTTCATCTCCAGCCCCTCAGGGCCAGCAGCTTCCCAGGAAGGGAGGTCTGTGCTCAGTAGGTGGTATGGTGCAGGATCTCCAGCCTTTTGGTAAGCTCAGGAGCTTCCTGCCTCCAGGCAGCCAGGCCTAATGCCCACAGGAGACAGGTACCAAAATGATCAGGATTCTAAGAGCACTTCTCACTCACTTTAACTGGGGCCTGTTCTATTCCATCACAGCCTCACAAGAATCGCCACCAGAGACAGACCTTTTTGCTTCCATGGGAATCCCCTGAAGAGCCACAGTCATAAAAGGTTAACGAGACTGACTTTGTAACCCCACACGCTGCCTGGGCAGCTGCACCCTCAAACCCACGTAACAGGCACACACCGACCCTTTCCAGCTGACAGAGAGCTCCTTGAGGCAGGATCTTTCATGTTGAATATTTCCAGCTCAAATATTCCATCAGAAACATTTGGGCCCCATCTGAGCTCACACGTTCTGGCATGGCCTTGCCCACACCCCTCCTTATCCACCCACAAGAAATAACAGTCTGATGTTCCCTCTCTTCTTCCCTGTCTCTTTGGGAAGGGAAGACGTTACTCACTAACCTAAAGAGTGTATTTAAAAATTGCAGCTGACTGCCATAGTAAATTCATGTCATGTTTTTTATGATAGATAATATTTCAGAGACACAGTCCTGAATGGAACCAAAAAAATAAAAAAAACCTCTTCTTAGAAAAACAATTTCTGTTCGGAAACTCAGCTGTCCGCTTTCAGCTGTTACTTCTACAGAGAAAACACGTTCTGAATTCTGGCAGACAGGCGACAAAGCCAGCTAAGAACTGGTGCATAGAAGGACTTTATGTGTAACTAACACCTAATGTGGGAAACTCCAGTCATGGTACTGCACCTTTAAATCTCATTAAGCCCCTTCTAGGTATCAAAGGTGGGCCAGTCGTGCCACTTCCTGAGTCCTGTCAAGTACAGGTTACAGGAAATTGACAAAAGAGCTTCCATTAGTCTAGCCAAAATTCACATGGCCCTATTATTAAGATGCTGCCTAGTTTGATCACCCTCTTAATCTATCAAAACTCCAAAAGGATAATCTTTTAAAAGCTTCCCCCTTTCCCACCCTTCCAACCCCCAAGTACTTTTCTTTGTTGCTTAAATCAAGGTAAGTTGACTGTGCAAAGTTTGGAGGAGAGACATGCTGGTAGCTGGTAGCTCACAAAAAACAAACATGAGACTTTCCTACCTGGAAACTTCTCTTTGATTCAAGACTGAATGTCACCACTTTGTAAACAAAGATGATGATTAAAAAATGCTGCCTTGCATTTTTTTTTTAAGCCCAGAGTCTTCTCAGAGTACCTGGCACTGTCAAATACCCCCATTAGGCACACCAGAAGAATACTCAAAGGAATTACGTGCTCTTTGCTGGTTTTGTTTTATAAGCCAGGGGCCATTGAAAGAAAATAGAGCCTCCTATCCAGGTGTCCCTGCTTGGCAAAATAATCAACGCAGATTCATGTGATCTGGAGGTACAGGACATTAACATCCTCAGACCTCCACAGGCACGCTGCCGGGCCAGCTCCGGAGAGGCCTGGAAGGGAAGAGCAAGACCCGCTTGCACTCCTGGCCATGCCCTGATAAGGGCTTTTATTCCAGGACCGCGCTGGAAGGCAGGTGCTCCTCCCCCTCACGCAGGACGAGCGGGGAGCTGAACGGGCATGCAAGATGGACGGCCTGCATTATTGATTTAAGACGGCCAGCTGACAGGACACTGTGCCGCCTCCTATTTATTTCCACAAGGTACATCTTTCTCTAAACTGAACTGTCTTTGATTTAAAAGCTGGGGTGTCTCCCCCCACCCCACCCCACCCCCGAAGAAACTGAATCCTAAGACGGCCAGCTGACAGGACACTGTGCCGCCTCCTATTTATTTCCACAAGGTACATCTTTCTCTAAACTGAACTGTCTTTGATTTAAAAGCTGGGGTGTCTCCCCCCACCCCACCCCCACCCCCGAAGAAACTGAATCCCATCTCGACACAGCTGCTCAAAGGCGGCCTGGTGGCTGTTACCTACAGAGGGGAGCTTTTGTGCTGCCGAAGGGAAGACAAGGCCTGCGCTGTGAACACAAATTTTGATCATCCTATTTAAATACGCTGCGCGTCAATCAGAGAAGTTTGAAGAACATTATAATTACAAAATATACGCCTGCTCTATAATCACTATTGTTTGTTATAGTGGCCTGCATGGTGATAACGGTTTCAATATGTAATCTACAGAACTTACAAATACCCATTTTACCGGTGCGTTTAGGAAATACACTGGGAAGAAGGAGAAGAAATAAACGGGGACCACACCGGTCAATGGCATGTTTTGATGCCGGGTTATCCTCCCTGTGACGGCAACAGTGATGATACAGCATTAATGAAATGACCCCCACCCTTGGGGGACATTTTGTGGCCAGAATCCCCTGGCCTGGAACACTGCGTCAGGACTCTTTGGGTTCATTAAATGATTAACTACTGCCTCAATTTTACTTCTATCTTGTGTGGATCTTGCAGGACTCAGCCTGAGCCAGACACGCCCCCCACAGTCACCTTCAAGCTGTGTGTCTGTGTGTGTGTCTGTGTGTTCTTAAAAGGCAAGAGCCAGAAAGCCCACAGAGACATCTGGATGGGAGAGGCAGAACTGACGTTAACTGTGTAACTTTTAAAGCCTTTCGCCTACTAAGAGACAAAGTGAATATGAATTTTAAAAGAGGCCCCTAATACACCCCCAGCCTCCCCTTCACTTTGAAAATCGATTAGCAAAGCTATCCATCCAACATCTCCCCACCCCAGGTAGGCTTCCTTCTCACCCACCTCCCACAGGACCCCCAGCTTCGACAGCAGGACTGTCTGCCAGCACTCCAGGGCCTGGAGAATGGACTGGACAAAACCGGCGACCTTCCTGGGAGTCCCTCATGAGCCATCACAGAGAGGCAAGCTCCAGGCAACAGAATGAGTTTGCTTTCGCTGGCTTCCTTACACCTACGGTGTTACAGTTTTAGGCTGCTATCCCATGCTGCCCACCACCTGGCCCCAGGCCTTGCAAGTCAGCCTTCCACAGAAACCCTCTGAGTCACAATCTCCCACATCCTGCTGAGTATTCCTGCCGGGAATTTCTGCACCCACCTTTGACAGTGCCCCTTTTCCAGGCCTCCTGCTGCATCAACCTCGATCCTACCCAGTCTCCCCTATATCCACCCACCTCCCTGTGCTACGACACCAGGTCTCTCAGGGTCTCTCTTTTGACACCTGGTATATGCATCCTTCAGCAGAGTTACAGAATTTTAGAGGAGAACGCAGTCCTACACATCACCTGATGCAGCACCGTTAGTTCTTCAGGTGAGGAATCCGAGTGCAGACTCGGGATTCACAGTCCGCAGGTCAGAGATCTTGCCTCTAGGCCATGCAGCTTCATAAGCTTCTGGAGGGCAAGTTCCTAGCCTGCCGCTTCCCCCCATTCTCTTCGGAGCCTCCTCCGAAGAGAATGGTGCCCTCCCCGTAGAGAGCATGAAAGAGCTGGTGAACGAAATCCCTGCTGCCATACTGATTTAGGCTGGCTGACTATTCTGAGGCCATAAGTTCTCTTTTTATTATTTCCACAGGGTATAGCTTTCTCCAAAGTAAATTACCTATTATTTAAAGGCCAGGTTGTCCTCATCCCACCTTTTTCTCTTTTCTTCTACTTCCCCTCTCGTCAAACCGCATCCTTTGTCAAGGCAATAGACGTCTTCCTTAATTGCCACAGTTGTTCTTCCCAATTGTCACACCACAGGCTTTCAGTCCAAGGTCCCAAGTTCTGAATCTTGCTCCAGGGAAAGACAGATAAAATCGAATGCCAGGAAATAGGCAGCAGAGGGAAGGAAGCAGGAGTCCTGCCCTTCTCTGAGTCCTGGTCCTTACTTATCAGACTACCACACCCCGTGCTCTGGGGAGGCCATGGTGGCCCTCATTTCCTTTCAAGTCTAACATTAACTTTATCAGGTTTTGTCTGCTTCACTCTCAGGGTTTCGAATCACACTTTCTCCTTTTGAACAAGGCCAGGAAGTGGCCACTGTAACTTGTTAGTGAAGTTACATGAGAATGCACAATCAGGTATACAGTGTGTGTTGAGTTCAGGGGTAACATCAGCTTGAGGTGTACAGGGATGGCTTCCTGGAAGAAATGGGATTTGAAATGGGCCTGAAAAGACAAATCAGGTTTGGACAGAGTGTTTCAAGTCGAGGACAGAAGGAGACAAAGTCACAGAATTAAGATCCAACATGGCAGGAGGTAATTAACCAGGACTGAGTATGAACAATGCACCTACAGATGTCCACCAGTGACACGGTCAAGAGGTTTTCTACCATGACTCAGGAGAGTGGAGAAGAGGGGGCTGGGGAGGAAGAGAAGGATGCAAGGTAGAGAGACCTCTGGGAGGCCAAAGCAACCAAATGTTACTCCTGAGGCCCACAGCCAAAGGCAGAGACCCATCAAAAAGCTGCTGAAGAGTGTTGGGAAGGGCCCTAGGGACATTTTCCCTGCCTGTGTCCCCCTTTCCGCCAGCACCCACCGCAGAAGGGATAATGAAATATTAATTCTATCTGATCTGAGGCCACCCAGGCAGGATCATGTCACATGATACTTTAATGACCACAATTCAGGCAACACAGCCTGGCTGTGAAGTTCCGAACTCCTCTCCCAGCCCAAATCCAAAAGGTGATCATGTTACAGGAAGGAACAGGAAGTGGGGCTCAGAAACTTAGCATGGGACCCTCTGAATGCTCCAGGGCCCCTTGAGAGCCTGCTCTACCTATGAAGGATAGACAGGCATCCACCACCTCTCCCCCATTCCTCATCACCACTAACGTGAGCTGTTCTTCCGCATATGGTGTCACTCCAGAACTAATAAAATGTGAAAGTCTAATTGTATTAGCAATTTCCCATCATATTCTATTAATATGTATCATATTGGTATCCATTTTCACTAATGTGACATGAAAGGCAGTAATGTGATTATTTTTTTAGTGAAAACAAATGCTAATGTAATTAAATGTTGACCACATAAGCTGGGAGATATGGCAATCAGCAGGTATTTGAGACTTTCTTCCTCTAGAAAAAAGAAGGAGGGAGAGGAAGAGGGAGGCGTCAGTCAGAACTAGGAAAAAATATTTTAAGTGTGCCACAAAATGTCATGGTCAAAACCTGCCAACAAAAGAGCTCTTCTCTAGGACAGCGCCTGGCACACTGTAGGCTAACAGGCAGGCTATACAATATAGAGATAAGACATAATTGTTGACATCAGAGAAATCTGGCTTCATACCCTGGATTTTGTAGCTGAGAACTTTGGGCAAGTTCATTCCTTTAAGCCTTACTTTCCGCATGTGAATAATGGAGATAATAATAGCACCAAGCTTAGAGGTTCTTGTTAGAATTAAATGAGATCATGCCTGTAGAGCACTTAGCACAGTTACTGGCACAGAGTGAATGCTCACAAAATACTAGAAAGTATTGGTTTGCTGCACATAGGAGCAGACTAGTCAAGTTTTTGTCTAATGACGCTAGCTCACGTCCAACATGGAGCTCTCTGGAATATGCTCTGTTGTCCTGGAATAATCTACTTTCTTAGAATGAGTGAGATTTTAGGCTCAAATTTCCAAACAGACCAAGTGGAAAAATGTGTTGCTTTTGTTGTTACTGTTTTCATCCAGGTCCTTTGTCCCTTCTTCTTACTAATTCAGAAGTGAAAACCCAAAAGCCCTTTTCTGTGCCCACCAGTTAAGTAAGGGAGGTATTTACCTGGAGACTTGGCCTTTGCCAGGGACGCAGAGGGTATGAACTGACCCCTAAGTGCCTCTGACCCAGGCTCCTAACCAGTTAGGTGGCGGGTGTCCAAACAAGATGTGGCAGGAGAGCCTTTCAGAGGCTTTTCCCCACTAGGGCTCCTGGAGGAGGAAAGCCAGGGACAAGAGAGAGGACCAGAGGGTCCCTTGTGCTTGTTTCCCAGCAGGATCAGCACAGGACAACGTGAGTTGTAGATACTGAAGGCTGCCAGAGCATTTTCTGCCCAGAGTGGCACCACATCATCTCCAAGTTCCCTTCTGACTGCAAGAGCCTCTGGCTCCACAACACTCACCTGAATGAATCCACCTACTTAGCCATCGAGTTCAACTTCTAACAAGCAACTCAAAGCTCTTCCATCTTCTGGCAACCCTAAAACAGAACTTTCCCCTGGATATTTGGAAAGTTCATCTATGAAATAACAATGGGCTTGTCCGAGGTGCCTAGTGTCCTTCAGTGCCAGGACACACTGAGAATTTCATTTTTACACCAGAGAATTCCATATACTTGGAGCTTTATGAAATTTAGCATTATATTGGACTGCTCTTTTCATAAACGAGGTTTACCTGCTAAGTACTATGCTCAGCACTGTATTTAATACTCACATCAACCCTCTGAGACAGGCACGAGTAACCCCACTTTACAGATAAGGCAGCTTAGACTGAGAGAACAGCCAGTAGGGGCAGAACCAAGAGTTAAATCCAACATTTTTCTCCAGAGAGCCACCTGCCTTTGTGGGGAAATGCCTTTTCTTGGCGAGGTTACTAGAAGCTCACTGAGGACAGGACTTGCCTTTCACCAAATCCAGTGAAATTAGGAACTCTGGGTTTGATCCCTGCCTCCACCTCTCACCAACTTTGTGAACTTGAACTACTACATGACCTCTCCAAGCAGGGTAGCCACGTAATTTAGAGTCCAGATCAGGACACATCTGAGACTGAAAGGGAGAATTAATCAGCCAGGACACTGGGATGACGGACAAATCAGGGCTGTCCGAAGGAAATGGCGACATGTGTTCCCTCAGAGCCTCACACACTCATTTGCAAAATACTGCAAAATAGGGAGGTTGGATGAAACATCAAGGTCACCTCCAGGACTGAAAACTTGGATTCTCTGAGTATAGTGGAAGGGGGCAAATATATTCATTTGGACAGGTAAGCAGGAACACAAAGTGGTGAATACTGGGCATCCCATGAGTGCACAGGAAGGAAGTGATGTAACAGGAGTGCGTTTGTTTAAATTCTGAAAAACACATGAAAGAAAAGCCACCTCTAATCTCACTGACTATAGCCCTCTTGGTGCATTTGTCTTCCTTGATTTGTACCTATGTTTCGACAACATAACTACATATAAACATGCATTTTTTTCATCAAAAAGTGGTGACACTGTCAGCCTGCACTGTGCTTATTCTCACGTCAGCATATAAAGACTTACCTAATAAGGTAATAGCGGCATAATATTCCATCGCATGGATGACACTGTACATGTCAACATTTTCGCTCTTACTGGACATTTAAGTTGCAACCAACTACTTCACAAGCCCACTGTAAAGAATGTCATCATACAAGTGTCCTTATACAGACACAATACTCCTGCTATTATTTTACTTTTAGGTACTTAATAAGATCATTTTAAATTCTAAGAAATCCAGTCAAACTACTCACCAGAAAGTCTGTACCAATATACCCATTCCCACCAATACCATATGAGTCTGCCCATTTCCCTGCACACCTGCCAGCATCAAATTATTTCCACTTTTGCAAATCTCCCAGGTGAAAAAAATTATATGTTACTGTTTAATTAACATTTCTTTAATAACTAGTGAGGCTAAGTATCTTCTCAAATGTTTATCAGCCATTTTTCCTATAAAACTACAAAAGTACTTTGCCCCATTTTTTCTGTCGGTTGTCCTTTACTTTCTGCTTTGTAAGACCTCTTTGTATACTAAGAATATTAATCCTTTATATGTGATACAAATATCTTCTCCCAAAAGTTGGTCATTTATCTTATAAATTGGTTTATATTGTCTTTTGTCATATACAAGACTTTGTGCTTTTGAGTGTTGTTTCCATTCTTCTTCTTCCAAGCCTCTGGGGTTCCTGTCTTCCTTTGAAAGGTATCCTACCCCCAAGTTTATTAGAATATTATCCACAGAAGTTCTGAGGATGGAAGTCCCCTGGAGTCATATGGAAAGAGGGCTGGGTTGGAGCCAGGTCTCATCTGCCTTGTGGGATCCCTGGCAAGGCCAGCGGAACACGTGCAACAAAGCTGCTCCCACTTCACTCCCCAAAAGCCCCAAAGGGCAGAGAAGAGTGGATCCGTGCTGCCAGGGGTCTGGGAACCTAGCTCAGAATTCCAGTGAAAGGAAAAAAGTTCTTAGAAACCCCAGGTTTTATTTTAAGAAGTCATTAGAATTTTGTTTTCTACTTCATAATTTATTGAGATTTATTTTGTTACAAAAGTAATATTTTGATTACTAACCAACCAAATCATTTAACTTCCCCTCCTTGAAATCATCCACCAGATTTATATGGGGCAGCCCTAGGTAGCTCCAGAGGTATCTAAACCCCAGTTTGAGGCATTTTGAACATTGTTTTAAAAATTAGATCAAAGCAGAGAGGAGGGGAAATGTCCAGTTGACAAGTTCTACGGGTTAGGGAACTCAAACCTCCTTTCAGGACCTACCTACCTGACCTACCTATCGTGGGAATCTGGCCTGCCAAACCAGAGGGCGTAGGATCTAGAATTCCAGAACCTCTTTTCTGATGCCCCCTTTCCCTCCCCACTCCTGCCCTTCTCCCACAGTGGTGTCCCAACTCCTTTCCTTCCTTCCACTCACCCAGCCTTTCCTCACCATCCCAAACTCCTTGAGATCCCCCCCCCACCCAGTTTTCCAGCATATTCTCTGGTAGGGCTGCATTATTCCTGCCTATTTTGGAGCCACAGATCAGAGACCTGCAACCAGCCATCCAAAAGGCTTCAACAAGCAAAGCCCTCCTTTACTGAAGGAGTAAGCACGGAACATGGACCGGTGCTGAAGCAGAACTCTGAGTGCAGACGCCGCACTCAGGGGCAACTTAGTGACCCTCAGCCTCTGATGTATGAAATGGGGCAAAAACAGAAATACTTCATAGGGCTCTAGGGAGAATCAAATGAGTTAATATAGTAAACGTCCTTAAAACAGTACCTGTCACAAAGTAAGGACTCAACAAATGCTGCTGTCCATATTATTATACCATATGTATGTGCTCAGAGTTGCCAATGAATGACTGGTTCTCGTGTCACTGCTTTTACTCATAAGAAGAAGTCACCCCCTGTCCCAAAAGCAAGGAGGGATGGAGGCTGAAGTGTTGGGTTGGGTGTGGTTTGAAGCATGGTGCCAACCAAGCAGATTTGTTAGGATAAGTAACCTGCCTGCCTGTCCCGTGTGGCGCTTGCATTCTAGGCTGCTCCAGAAAAGATCAGCAGAACTGTGCCTTGGTTTGTGTCACTTCCAGCAAAAAAAAAGATTTAGATGAGAAACAGCAGCCTCTGGAGGCCTGGTTTTTCAGATGGATTTACTTGGCATAAGTTCATACCATCCCAGAGTCTCACATTCCTTCTCTTGGGTTTATGCGGAAGTGGGGCTCCCAAGCTTTTCACTCTCTCCTCTCAGTTCTGAAGCAGCATTGCAACTTGCCACTGCTGTACCATTTTCATTCCAGCTGCCCGTGGGGTCCTATTCCCAGCATGGCCCTACCTCTTGCTAAATGACAAAAGATCAAAGCTTTCATAAAGCCACAATGAAAGGGAAGGAGAGATCAGGTTATCTGGGCCATTCACTATATACACACACAGGCATGTATGCACTCGCTCATGTACACTCACACACACACCCTCTGCCAGATTATAAACTGCAAAACCAAATAAGTCATGAACTCTTATGAGGGACGAGGGGGAAAAGCCATGCCAGAGAGATAACACTGTCAAATTTCAGACATGAGCAGGTTTTTGTGTGTGTGGGCTCCAAACCAGGGGTTTGGGATGGAAGAGCTAACAGCCCCTTAGAACTAAAGCAGCTCAACCGGGTGCCACTATAATAAATCAAAATCAGTTATGTAAAGTGTAAAATTATCATTTGGAAATCACTCTCTGAATAATTCAATCACTGACTTTCACATCAAACAACCATTTCAACCACCCACACACACAGTTCAGTCTCACACTGGTCTTAAACTCACTTTAATTATCAGCATTAACCTATCACATTACTATTTCATTCCTATTTCATCCTGGGGGAGGGGTCAGTGATTATGATAAATCACAATGAACGAGAAAGACTTTCAGCTGTCCTTCCACACAGTTCCAGAGTTCCCTTGATCTCACAGTGACAGGTCTGCCTTTGTCCCAGGAAGGGACAAGGACAGATAAGCAGCCTCCCTCTTGACAAATGCATTACGGATGCCAGTCAGGACAAAAAGGCCAAAGAACCCAGCTCTGCGCCGTGCATGGCCGTCTCCCATGCCTACATCCCAGGCTGAGCAGAGATGCCCACCTGCCCCTCTGGCTAGTGGGTGGAACATGTGAATCTATGTAAACGAGTTTCACCAGCAGCCTAGTTTTCGTATAGCCCACTGAGCAGCCATTACCCTAAAAGAATAACAACAACAATTCTTTAAACACATACATGTGTCTAAAGCTAATCACTCACCCCAGCAAAGAAACGCTTGCTGAGCCTCAGAAGGAGGGTGTCCTATTATATTCTTTTGGGGGGCTCTGGCCCTTGCCTTAGTGATCCCCAAGAAACTGCACAAGAATGGACACGTGGTAAAATATTTCCTTTAGCGGGTGAGGGTTTCCTCCATTTCTGGCTGGGAGTCCAGCTTCCTAGATCTGCATATCTAGGGCTGTCCTCCACCCCCAACTGACACTCCCTCCCCCTCACCTTTCAGATCTTCTGGTTTCCATATATTTAAGAGTGAAAAGATTACCATAAGGAAAATCCAACAAGAAAATAACGATGTTTGTATATAGATGTCCACTGCAGCATGCTACAAGAGGGAAAGAAGAAACGACCTAAATTTCAACTACAGCACAGTGCATAGGTTAAATAAATCGTGGCACATCCATTCAGTGGGATGCACTTCAACCGCTGAATATCATGCTGCACGCGTATGTGCGTTCATAGGCAATGGAGAGCTGTTCATAGTACATTGCTAACAGAAAGAAAGCAAAATCGGGTGAATCAGATGAAAGCACATGATTATGTTTGATTCTATTTTTTTTTAATATGTAAAAAGGAGGAGGACAAATTATGTTAGGATATATCCAAAATTCTAATGATGGTTATATTTGTCTGAAAAGTACTATTACAGGTGACGTTTATTCTCATTTTCTACTTTATTTCTATCTATATTTTCTAATTAGTCTACAAAAGAGCAGGTTAATGGAGTGGTTAAGAGCGTGGACCTGGAACCAGTCTTCCTGGAGTTAAATCTAGTTCCACCACTTAGGGATGTGACCTCTGGGGAGCTATTTAACACGGCAGTGCCTCTGTTTCTTTATACATAACGTGGGGAAATAATGATACTGACCTCTCAGGATCACTGTGAGGATCAGCTGGGTTAATTTTGTGGCACACTTACAACATAAATGGAACCCATGGAACACAGTAAACATTATGTAAGTCTTTGCTACGATTATTCAGATAATCATATAATTCTCACATAATTAAAAAAACCTGGGGGCCTCAGGCCGGCTGTCAGATCTTAGACACATTCGCATCTCTCGGCCTGAGTTTTCTCAACAGGAAAATGAGTGAATTAGATAGATGACCTCAAAGATCCGTCCCTGTTCTGTGATGGCAAAATTCAACAGGGATGCTTCTAGTGGGCCCTGAGCGTAGCACAGAGGGTAAAGGGGACACTTCAAAGCAGGCTGCAGCGGGGACTGGTGGGAAAGGGAGCGATGGGGCCCCTGAGACAGATCAGAGCGGGGCTGGGGGGAGGGGGAGTCGCCAGAACGCCAGCCAAGGCGAGCTGCCTCCACACTCAGCTGTGTGATTAAGTGACTGGCTTTTCGTTTTCACAAAGCCAGACTCCAGCTCAAAGAACCTCGGGGACTATTTTAAAGAAAAGTTATTCCTTTGTTTTTAATTGTAATTAAGTAGGTATTTTATAATTTTTAAATGGTGCAATTTACAGGTCACGTCCATGATGCGCTGGATACCCTTCACTGGAGGGCAAGGGCGTAAGTTTAAGAGCACTGCTGTGTATTATTTTGTGATTAGCGAAGTGCATTTATGCAATTGTGAGTAGAACAGAGATACTGGGATATTTCAAGACTTCATTAAACATGCCAGAACTTTTACAAATTTATGTGAAGCCAAAGTTTATTCATGTTAAGATTTCATTCATCCTTCTTCCCATACTTTGACAAAATGTTTAAGTTAGTTTCTCATTTTATTTGTCTACTGAGTTCCCTAAGTTAGGGAAATTAGTATTGTGTGTGTGTGGTTTGATTTAATTAGCAATTGGGGAAATCGGCCTGGCATGTTTCATGGAAGCTTGGGGAAATTGTCAATTAGCATTGTGTTAATTGGTGTCTGCCGTCCTTGCTTTTTAGTTTTTAACCCCTTTTACCTTGTTCCCTCTTTCAGTATGTAAAATCTGGCTGTTTATTATTCTTTAAATAAAGGATTAATTGCCTGAATTCCTGCCTCTCCTCCGTGTCCTTTTTCTCCCCGAGCAGATGGGGAGTTGGGCAGGCCCACGGTGGCGGCCTTGTTTCTTTCAGGCCCTGATCCTCCCTGGCACAGGAGGAAGTGCTCTCTGCTGCACTGCCTCGTGCCCAGCCTGAAGCTTCCTCTCTGCTGTCCTCCGTGCCCGCTGGACCCCTCTGTCCACAATCACTGAAAATCTCGCCTGGCTCTCGGGTGACCCCCAACTGCTCCTTTTGCTGCAGTGTGCAGCTGATACACTGAATTTGAACAGCTCATGCTGTCTGGCCCAATCAGCTCCCCCTGGAGGAGACACACCAAAGGCAGGAAGGAGGCTACATTTAAAGGCCTCCTGGGAGCCAGGCTCTTTTAATCTCACAGTATCCCCAAAATGTAGGTTTACATTAAAAAGTCTAGGATTCAACTCCATTGGTGGGATGCAAGATGAGCCTCTGTCTGTCTTGTTCAACACTGTCCAGTCCTTTGTACACCATATGGTCCTTGGACCAGCAATACTGGTATCAGCTGGGAGCCTGACAGCAATTCAGAACCCCAGCCCTCAATGAGATCTACTAAGTCAACATCTGCATTTAACAAACTCCCCAGGAGATTCACATCACATTAATTGTGAGAAGCACTGGCCTAGTGCAGTGCTTGGCCTATAAAACTTGACTCTGTTGCTAGAGTGCTTGCTGTACCCCGATATCTGTGCTCTTCTTTCCCACGGTCACAGAAGTTTGGACTGGGCACTTAGCTGTCCAGGCAAAGAATACATTTCCTGGACTCCTTGGCAGCTAGATTTTGACCACATAACCAAGTTCTGGCCAATCAAATGTAAAGGGAAGTTTCTAATGGCAGCCTCCAGGATACTTCCTTAAGAGAGAAGCCACATTCCACTCACCTCCATCCCCACCCATTCCACTGCTTGGAACATGGATGGGATGGCCACAGCTCAACCTTGGGCCAAGAGGTTGTGGGGTATGCTTTGGGGCTGGCAGAGTAGAAATGTGGAAGGAGACTGGGTCCCTAGGGACTTGACAGGGCAGTGCCCCCAACTTTACCTTGTACTGCCTCCCCCAGATTCTAAACTTAAGCCATTTTTCTTTGTGTGTGGGGGGGAAATCCTGTCTTCCATAGACAAACCAACTTCTGACTAATACAGAATCTAAAGCCCACCTTGTCTACATAACACATAATGCCTCCCAAAGTAAAGAGTAAGTGAGATGAGGATATCACCCATGGGGTATAGGACAAGGACCAGTGACCAGACATTCCTTGAAGTCAGGTTTCCACTCAGCAAAATACTTGCCAATAATCAGAACTGTCCAACTGTGAAATGAACTGGCTACCTCACTAGCAGGCATCCTTGTCACTGGAAATGTCTGAGCAACAGCTACAGAGCCATCTTCCCAAGCTTCCAAATGCTGCAGAGGACATTCCTGCCCTGGGTAAAATACTGACCATCTTCCAACTCTAACATCTTTTCTTCAGAGAACTGTAGCGGGGGCGGGGGGGGCAGGGGAACCATACTCAGGGCACAATGGATTTCAAATCATAAATGCATCCTAGTCACTGAACCAAGTTAGGAACTTCTCTCTTAGCTTCCACTTCCACACCTCAATCACAGAACTCTGTGCCCTTTATTTATCTGCTGCCTCTCCGTTTGCACAGACCCTTCTATCAGCTCTCGTTATCACTGGGCTGGGAGTCCGGGCTTACACTTCACACACTCTCGGGTCTCTCTGGTCAGGTTCTGCCAAAGGGAGGCACTGGTGAGAGATCAGAAGGTGGGAGAAGGAGAAAATCTTCCTGCTAGTTTTCCAGCCGTCAGAGGCAGCTCTGGCGCTGGCCAGCAGTTACCATAGCGGCAGCGGGATGGAGTCCTTCCTGATTCCAGCCGCCAGGAGGGTGGCAGCAGTACCTCCCAAGCAATTCCAGCAGCGCAGCCTGGGCTCAGGTGCAGGCTCCCGTCCAGAGGGATTAGCAGCTTCCTCATCTCTAGGTATTGCCTCTACTTTCTTCTGCTCCTCGTCAACTACCTACTTTCTCCCTTTTGCTCCCCCAGCGCTTCCTTCTGACGCCTCTGTAACCAATTCCCTGCATTAAATCTCCTGTGTGAAATACCTCCAATGCTTCCTGTTTTCCTGGCTGGAGCCTGACTCATGCAATCACCAGCACTCCTGGGTCTCTCTTCTCCCCTGAGGCATCCCCAGTGCATGTCCCAGAGGGGAACACATATCAAATTAGCACCCAGCAGCAACAGCACCCACCACCAGCCTTTCCGGCCCTAGCTGATCCCCAAGCTGCCATCCATGATATGCAGGCAAGACTGGAGGGCTGTAGAGTCTCCAACTTAACACCTGACAATCGGAGCTGATGAGGCTGCACTCTGAGACCGATCTATGGCTTCCATTTCTCACCAGTATTTTAGCTCCCCAGGCTAGTTGTCATGTAGCTGGTCTCACTGAGAGGACACTAAAGGACCCATTTTTCAGGAGTTGGCTTATGCTAGCAGAACGCCATTTCCATGTGATATTTATCAACAAGAAACTCTCCAACACGCTCCCATACCTCAGTCCCCCAGATTTAACTACTAGACAGCCCCCATTTATAAACGAGCAAATGAAGTCCTTCTCTTTCATAAGGAGAGCAGGAAAATTCTCTGCTTCAGGGTTTCTTCAAGAGCTCCCCTGGGAGAGAGACAATTCCAGAGAGGATATCTCTGCCAGTCCTACCCCCCTCCTTCCAGCTCAGGTTCCAGGATAGGTTCTGGGCCAGTTGGTTGGTTGTGGGGAGGATTGGGATCAGAGAGCTAAGATAAGGGAGCTTGTGAATTTTCTACTCAACTCACTCCATCTCTCATTCCAGAAAATACACTATCGACAGAATTGCAACCACTACACCCCTTAAATCAGTCCATTGAGTTAGGTAAATTTATACCCCCATCAGGAAAATACATTTTGGTACATTTCTCTCATTGTCCTATTTGCATAAAAACTCTGATATAAGCCTATGGGAGCCAGCACAGGTCCAGAGTTAAAACCTAATGCAACCCCAGGATCTGAAGACCTCGAATCTGCTTTGGAGGAGGGATGGCCTTTCCAAGACCAACTGATCTCCAGAGAAGTTTAGGGGACACTTCTACACAGTGGTAGTAGGGTCTGCTATGGGAAATGGTTCATAAATATGTAAAATATACTTATCATTTGTAGATGCACCTTAGAACACATCCCAACAGTCCTGGTGGAGGATCAGGGTGTATTTGTGGGATGTGGGTCCTGACTCAGCCCACCAGGAGAGCAGATAACTGCCCACGCCCAGGTCTCCAGAACACCCAGCTTCTGTCAGGTGAGGACAGAGTGGGACCATGGTGAGAGCCAGGAACTCTGGAGTCCCCTGGAGAGACCTGACCCACACCTGGCTGCCACTGTTTCATTTTCATGCAGTTCTCCCAACCCCCAAAGGGCTCTGTGGGTAACTCTGGGAGTACCTGGGGCTGGTGGGGAATAGAAAATGCCACAAGTGGAAAATTCCCAGTGGGTCACATTGATGAACAACACTAAAAATCTCCTTCATGTTTTTCTCTATCAAGAATGCCTTCCTTTATTTCAGTTTATGCTCATCTCCCCTCTCCTGGAAGTCTATGTCGACTGGGGGCAGGTTCATACATTAAACACAATTAGTTGTAGAAATCCTGGGTTGTAATCAGAGTACTAGCATGTTTCTCTTCTCCTCTCTTTGTCCTCTGTCTCTGTCTCTTTGTCTCTCTGTCTGTCTCTCTCTATATATATGTATATATATAGTCTCTCTAAACACACACACTCATATCCTACATATACTGTGTGTGAGTGTTTGTTTTGTTTAAAAGGGCAGAATGAGGAAAAGAACCCAGAAAAGACAGGAAAAAACATGGCTAGAGAGTAGGACAATCAAAATAATTAATAACTAGCATTTACTATATGCCAGGCACCTTGCTAGTGTCTCTGTATTGTCTCAGTATTTTTTCCAATTTTGGTCATGTCCGTGTACACTAATAGTATCATTGCTAAATGTTTTTCTTCCAATATATTTACTCATTCATTACTATTTTAGGAGAAAAATCTCACAGTATCATAATACAACCATGGGTTTGATATGCTCTTTTTTGGCAAAATACATTGGAATAATAAATATAGCTATAATATTCAATGAACTGGTCAACAAACATTACCTATAGCAGCACCTATAACCTCATCTGGGGAAACACCACAACATGCATGTACTCTTCACGACAACTCCATGCTATATGACAACTGTCCCCACTGAGCACTGGGCCGATCAAGACTCACAGAGGCTAAATAACTTGCCCAAAGCCCACGGGAGTAAAGTCACCTGAGTCAATGGAGGAGATGTTCCAGAGGCAGGGAGTGGCCAAGAGTGTCCAAAACCACAGAGGGGCTGAGTTTGCCAAAACTGCAAAGGATCCCTTTTAACTTGGAAAGTCATGGGCCCGTATGATATGGATTCGAAGAATAGAAAGGTGGGAGCAGAGGTAATAAGTGAGCAGTTCAGGAACTTGGAAAGGGAGATGAGAGGGACACAAGAGTTTGCACTCAATGTGACCGACGATGAAGTCCAATCATGTCCACAGCTGCTTCCCAATGCAAACCTCAGAACTGTGATTCCCATGTTCCTACTTCCCCCTGGTGAAAGCAACATGAGCTGCGGGCATATAAAAGATATTGCAGACGCCTAAAAAAGGAGTATCCAGGTTTTCGAGGTCAGGTGGTAGCGTCAGCCAGGTGGCAGTGAAAAGTCTAGAAGGAAAAGCATGCATCTCAGTTAAGATGGTGACCCTCAGAGCTCTTGGCATCCATCCCAGGGAGGAAATGCCCTCACACTGAGGCCACTGCTGAAACTGCTCCCCATCACAGCCGCTGCTCACATCTACCTCAGGGCAGGAACCTCACTGAGGTTGGCATCTCCTCCTTAAAAAACTGAACACCCTCGGGAGGGCAGCAGATGCTAAAGTGCAAGAACGATAAAGAGGGCTCCAGCCTCCACCATCTCTGGAGATGAGTTTATAACCATTTAAGGGAGCACTTAAATTCCAAGAGAAGAGCTTTTTTGGATGTCAGGCATCCTCTCCCCTTAACTGCAGATGTGGTACTGGGTCAACCAGAGTGTGTTTACGATAGTTGTTTTGGAACCACTGAGAAAGACAAAGACCAGGTCCTCCTTCCTCCCGCCCCCCAGCCAGGTCAAAGGACAGGCTGAGGATGAGGACAGAGTGGGAAACCGCTCGTATTCGGGGACAGACGATGGGTATCATCAAGCATGCAAATCATCTGTGAGAGCTAGAACTTCTCCCAAGAGGTAAAACTTTCATTTCCTGGAGACTGTTTGGCTCTATCCAAAGCAATCCTTGGGAACTGAGATCAGAGTTGAATCAAATCTGCCAACTTTATTTTCCCTTTCTATGTAATCCCTCAACCCATCTCCCTTTCTCTCCTCCCTCTTCTATAGAGCTCCCAGCAGCACCAGCAAACAGTGAGAGAGGCACAAAGCAGGGAGAAAGAGCATCCCCGCCCACTCCTCCGGAAACATGCACAATCACCCCCTGGCCTGCTGGACCCATCCTCCCACCCAGCACCAGGCGGCCCTGAGGTGAGGTCTACCCAGGATGTCTCACTTCCTTCATCTCTGCCTAAGCGGGGAAAAGAAGAAGGGTGAACCAGTCCTACAGCAGGAGGCTCCAGGCAGCTCTGAGGACGGTCATTTTGATCAGGGATTGCTGGTCAAGGGCTGTTTTAATCTTGGCAGAAGGAGAAGAGAGCAGGCTTATTTTTTGTGACTGTTTCCAGCTCTAGAATTCTACTTGTAAAAGCCTAACCACGAACTTGATGACCTACCCAAGCCTGACACTACACTCCTTCGGTCCTCTATTTCCCAGGATTTATAACCCAGCAAGGAAACCTGCACCCCCGGCTGACAGACAAAGCCTGTTTTTTCAATAAATAAGTGACCATTTACAGGTTGACAATGCAAACCAACAGAGCACGCACGTGATGCTTTCCTGGGAGGCTTGAGCAGATCAGACTGGACTGGGTGGATGCTGATCTGAGAATGGGCCTGGCCTTGGACAGCTGGGGACTGCATGCTAGTGAGGAGGATACTTGCAAAATAATAGAGTCATAATAACAATAGAAAGATTGATGACAATAATTAAATATTTTCAGTGACGCACACATCACTGTAGAAGTAGCGTCATACTATTTTCTCTTTTATTCTTAAAAGTTATTTCCACCTGATAGGTTAAAGTACATTCCAAGTGCTCAAATGCATTCATCTTCTCCTCAGCCCACCTCCTCTCTACTCTCATGCTGTTTAAGACATCAACATCCTTCCAGACTGTGGAGCACAAAGTCTGGGAATATCTGATTGAACCACCCCCCTCAAGTTCTGTGGCTCATTTCTTTGTAGCATTTCACATCACTTTGTTTCTCCATCCTGTTACCAGCACCCCAAGTCAGGGACCTCTCTCCTGGACAGCTGTAATTGCTCCTCACTGGCCTCTCCATCCTGTCATTGGCTCTTAATTCTCAACTAGGCGAGGGGCCGAAGGACTCCCCTGCCCACAACTGTCAGCGGCTTTGGCATTCTCATCCCTGGAAGTCTTTCATCTCGACTCCCAGGACACAGTGTTGGTGCCTCTTTACGCCACCTACTAATACCTTAATGCCAGTGCACAATTCTTTATCTGCAATTCCAAAAGAGAAAAAGCTCTGAAAATAAAAAAAAATTTTTGGAACTTACATGATGGTAAGACTTGTCATGAAGCTATTTAAAAATTTTATTTGCCTCTCCTGGAATTTTCATATATTTCATTAGAAAAATATTAACATCTTTGTGGAATAATTCCCCAGGCCCCACAAAGGGTATTATAAATTATACTGGATACACACCATAATATCTTGCTAAAATCAGAAAAATTCTGTATTCCAAAACACACATGGCCCAAAGGGTTTTAGATAATGAATACGGGGCCTGCATTAACTTGCACTGGAGTCATGACTCGTTGTGTCTTATATCTAGTTATCAGTCAGGGAATCCTCAAATTGGGTACATACTATACAGAAGGCAACTTTCCAGGCAGTGGAGGCATGTAACAAGTTAAAATGCATGATCCTTGACCAGAGTTCTTACAGAACGTCCTGAAGACCTAAAGTAGCATCAACATGCTTTGGGCCCAATGAAGGAATCTGATGAGAAAGGCATCATGGCAGACTGGATGCTCAGGAAGAATGTTGCAGAGGAGGTTTACCTTATGCTGAACGGTAAAGAAAAAAGAGAAAAAGCAATAAAGGCCTGGGATGGCAGTCCAGGGGTGGGCACGTAAGTGAGAAATTCACAAGGGCTTGCAATTTAGTTGACTATACTGAACTATTAGACTCATGTACGGTCACAGGACAGCTGGCCACTGTTTATACAATTATACTTCTTAGAAAACTACTCCTTCTGCTGCTACCAGTGTCCCTACCAGCACTGCAGCCAAAATGTCATCTGGATCCTCAGCAACATTGGGTGAGAAAGCCTACTTCCATTACAAGTACTATTTATGGAAAGTGCGATGAATGCCAGGGCTGGTGAAAATGCGGCTGCAGAAGTAGCCAAGGTCAGATCATTAAGGGCCTATTTAGCAGGTGGCAAGTCTAGTGGCTGAGATTATGAACTCAACATTTAACAGCTCAGCAACCCTAGGGAGGCTGCTTAATCCTTCTGTGCCTCAGTTTCTTCATCTGCACTCGGGGGATGCTGCTGCTGCTGAGGCTGATATTACCCAATTCGTCCAAGTAGTGTGAGGATTCAATGAGAATATGCATGTAAAGCATTCAGAAAATATTCAGCAAATGTTAGTTGCCATTATATTACCATTCAAAGGAACTTACGGCCAAAAGAAAGCAGCTGAAGGGTTGTGACATGGTCGGATTGGCATTTCATGACCTCAGGTGCACATGTAAAGTCTGGCTTGAAAGGGAGGAGGCTGGAGGCAAGGAGACCAGTTCAAAGGCTACTGCTGTGATCCAGGCAAGAAATGGAGCGAGGCTGAACTCGCAATCATGGCAATGGAACTTAAAGGTAACCCATGGGTTCAACAGAATAAACAGCCAAGGTCCATGCCAAAATAGTAGATAGATAGACAGGTAGGAGAGAGGGGCCATCTGTTTCTTACAGCGGAATTCCAATTACTAAATGTGGAAGAAATAAAAGAAATAGAAAATCACCATTAAGCAAATACACTGTAGTAACTGGGACAGGTAAGAACCATTTATGGATGCTAAACCTAGTGGGCAAAAGTACGATGGGAAGGGGAGAGCTTGCTAGTAATGAAAAGGTGGTTCTCCATCAATGCTGGGCAGTGCAACATGGCTGCACTTGACCATCTGCAGCCAATGGCATCACGCACAAAAGTCAGAGATGCTGGGGTCTTGGCAGAGCAACTCAACCAGCCCCCAGCCCTGCCTTCCAGGAGCTGCCAGTCCGCCCACCACAATGCTGACTCCAGCCAGCCTCCGAATACAGTGGAGCCAAGCACATCAGCTGTCTCTCTAACCAACTAGCAATAAACATGCAGAGTCCCTTCTCCCCCTGAGCAAATAAGGCAGGTGTTCTGTGGCATGGGTTTGAGTGTGACCTCTGCAGCCAGGCTGCCTAGGTTCCAGTTCCAATTTACTACTTACCAATGCAGACTCTTCTTTCTGGGCCTCAGTTTTCTCATCTAGAAAATGGTGACACTGGTACCCATCTTGAAGGGTTAATCCACATAAAGAGCTTATCACAGCGAATGGTCTATAGTCAGCACTTGGGAATATCAGCAGTTATCACATGTGCCCTCTCTCATCAAGATGTCCAGCTGGGAGCCTCTGCTCAGTGGCGGTGTCTGAGGATGGCAGCAGCTATTTGGTCTTTATCCTCACACACACCTTGACCTCTGAATTAAAGCGCTCAGGGAGGCACTTCTACTGCCACCCCCAAATTTGGTATAAACTTGGAAAGTGCTGATAAATCTATTTTTATTTATTTCTAATTTATACCCTGCAAGCTTTCAGAAAGAAAGTAAAGCAGCACAGATAAATCTTCGTCACCTCCAGTGACAGGAACCAGGGAACTCTCTTCTTTCACACCTACCACGAAGGTCAGCCCACCCCATCCCTTCCAAGCAGACGCGGGTATCCAGGGAGCTGCTGAGGGTGGTGGTGCCTCTGCAGAGCACCAGAGAGATGGCACCCCCTCCCCACCAGACCATTTCCCTCCTGCCCTGCGTGCCTGCTGCTCCCACGTCTCCTGTGGCCACACCAGGAGGTCCACGCTGGCCTCTACTGTCCCCGAGGGGATTGTAGGAACA
The DNA here is from genome assembly GCF_003031525.2 of Neophocaena asiaeorientalis asiaeorientalis. Taxonomy (NCBI): domain Eukaryota; kingdom Metazoa; phylum Chordata; class Mammalia; order Artiodactyla; family Phocoenidae; genus Neophocaena; species Neophocaena asiaeorientalis. The sequence goes on along the minus strand of NW_020173955.1, from coordinate 4,276,127 downwards.
AAGGCATCAGGGAGCAAACTGCTCTCCCACAACCCCCAAACAAATAAAAATCAAGTATACAGATGAAATCAAATCAACAGTAGCTTTGGAGAGAGTGTTTTTTAATCATAAAAGAGTAGCCTGGCAGTATCAAAAGAAGCGGGCAGGTGTCCTGGTAGCTGGGAAGTCAGGCCATCCCCACCGCACACCCTGCAGCTGCCCCCAGTGACACCTGCTCCCTGCAGCTCCACTCCCCAGGGGTGGCGCACCCGGAGCTGCACTTGCTTCTCTCCTCTGCCTACTTCAAGCTCCTCTACTTGAAGTCCCTCCTGACTGCCCACTCACTGGCCTTTGACCTCTCTGAACATCAGTGTCACCAATCATCTCTGCCTCCTCTTGAGCACCTGAACCCCTGCTGACCTTCCCCCTTTCTCACCAGCACCCCTCCCACCCCCCGATGCTGATCGACAGATCCGTAAGCTCCCTGAGCACAGGCTGATGGGGCTGTGTGAAGGGCACACAGGAGGCAGGACACAAACTTGGGCTGACTGAAGACTGTGGAGACTTTGCTGGGGTTGACCTTGCAGTATTTTTACCAAATTACTCAAAGCTAAGCCGGCAGTTCTCAAGCTTTAAACTACATAAGAATCAAGTGGGAGGTGGAAGGTACGGATGGAAGGGGTGTGCTCTCGGCTAAAATATAGATTTTCATGCACCCCTCCAGAAATTCCATTTTAATGGGTCCAGGTTGGGGCCCAGGAATCTATTTTTAACAAGATGCATGGGATCTTGTGTCCTCCTTCAAGAAAATGACCCAACCCTAGAACCTGGGCTAAATGGAAAAAGCCCTGGTGTGGGAGCCCAGCACTGCTGGAGCAACACACCCTGGTTTTGATACCAGGTAGGTGATATTAGGCAGGGAAACAACCTATCTGGGTCTCAGACTTCTCATCAGTGAAATGGGCAGGTAGGATGAGATTCCTGGAGCACTAATAGTACAAAAAGACAGCTAGCTTTCAGTGAGCAGCTATTATATGCCAGCTGCTCTCCTAAGTATTTTCCATGTATTTTTCCATTACTCCGAGAGAGGTGCAGTGAGGACACTGCAGAGTGGAGTGCTAAGTGACTTGTCCAGGGTCATGCTGTTGGTAGTGAGAGACATGGGATTTAAACCCAGACAGTCAGGTCCCAGAGCCAGAGCTCATCACCACCATGCTCTGATCCCAGATAGGATTCCTGGTCCAACTTTACAGAGCAAGCAGGACACAGGGCAACTGGGTGGCTGCCATACTGGTTTGCCCATCCAGGGCTCCAGCCACACCCTGGGAGCTGCCCTTGGGTCACCCGCTAGGCCAGTTTAAAAGCAAGTCTTGGGACTTCCCTGGTGGTGCAGTGGTTAAGAATCTGCCTGCCAATGCAAGGGACACAGGTTCGAGCCCTGGTCCGGGAAGATCCCACATGCCGTGGAGCAACAAAGCCCATGCGTCACAACTACTGAGCCCATGTGCCACAACTACTGAAGCCCACGCGCCTAGAGCCCGTGCTCTGCAACAAGAGAAGCCACCGCGATGAGAAACCCACGCACCACAATGAAGAGTGGCCCCCCCTCGCCGCAACTAGAGAAAGCCCACGCACAGCAATGAAGACCCAACACAGCCAAAAATAAATAATTTTTTAAAAAAGTAAAAAAAAATTTTTTAAAGCAAGTCTCACTGCATGAGGTCAAAATCAGCCTCAACCCACAGGCAAGAGAGGTGCTCATTACTTAAAACTGGGAAGGATTTCAAAAGCCAGAAGCAGAGTGTGCAGACATAAGGAATGCCAGGGCCTCCCCAACTTCAGAAGCTCCTCACGGGGGAGGACAGGACAGCAAGGGGCAGAGGGGAGGCTGAGAAAATTCCCAGTAGGCCAGAGCGACAAGCAAAGCTTGTCATCGCAACAGGCCACTGCACGCTGCAGCTCACATCTCTCAAAGCACAGAAAGCACAGATTACACCTCGGGCCATGAAGCCCATAGTTAGAAGTTCCCTGGGGGATCCCAAGGGCACCTGCTGCCCCCACAGGAGCAGCAAGCTCAGGAGAGTACCTCAGGGCCAAGGTCACATTAGGGGTGAGGGGGGTCTGCCATGTGCAAACTGTACCTGGCAGAACCCTGAAAGGGAAGGGAGGTGAAAGGAGACCAGTGAGTCCTACTGCTCCAGGCCCCCTGGATGGGGTTGCCCTCTGCTCACACCTTTTGTGAGGTCTACACAACTCGCTCCTCCTCCATCATTCACTGCCTTCCCAAACCCCAGTTAACTGTGAGATTCCAGCTGAAAAGACCCTCCTCCTAGCCACCCCGACCCCAGGTCCACAGCCCTTCCCCACTGAGCTTTGCACACCCTGCTTTTGGAACCCTCTCTTGCACTACGGGTTTGTGATAGGCATAGCTTGTCGCCTAGGAGTCTGCCCTTTACTAGCTGTGAGATCTTGGAAAAGTCACTAGATTTCTCTAAGGTCCAATTTCCTCAGCCTTGTATTGGGGACAGTAATTGTATCAACCTCAATGGGTTGTCGTGAGAATCGAATGCCATGTATGCAATGGCCTCAGCACATAAGTACCTAGTGATTGTTAAGGATTATTATTTATCTCTTTGAATGTATGTGTAGTGTAGCTTTTGGTCAGCTAGTACATATTCCCATGAGAGCAGGTGTCTTCACATCTCCCGGCTGTAATAATAACATCATCTACTTTCTATTGAGAAGCTACTGTGTCCAGTCCTCTGCTGGGTTGGTGAATCCCTAAGCTTTAGGAGGCTCCAGGCTGGAGGTCCTCACGCCCTGATACCCTGCACAAAAGCCATTTTTGTTCACATAACCCTCCTTGTAGCAAGCCTTGGGCAGTTTCTGTACTCCCCTCAGTCCCAAGTTTAGCAGATGCCCTGGAAAGCAAGAAGGAAAGAAAGGGTGGCTGCGGGGAGTTCCATATCTCCTACAGGGTGCTGCAGGGGCAGAGAAGGGACACTGTGGGTGTGGGTGCCCATGTACATGCACAGGTGGCATGGCACACAGAAGAGCATTTACACTCTAGCTCATTTCTTAGGTCTACCTCGTAACTGGCAATGTGACCTTGGTCAAATTTCTAACTCTCTAATTCTTGGTTTCCTCATCTATCCAGGGGAATTAGAATTTCTCCACAGTGCTATTATTAGAATTGTTTCCAGCAAATACTTACGGACTACTTTTTCCAAACTAGGAAGCTACCAACTCTACCCTACCCCATGAATCAAGGCCCTAAGGCCTTGTAGGACGGCTCTGAGGGACCCACATACCACAGAAGGAAAATAGCTACATGCCCATTATCAACACAGTCAAAAGTCAGCATGGAGATTCCTATGAGAACACAAACTCCAGTAATGGTTAAAAGAGCTATGAATTCCAATATGCACAAAATCAGTGCTTCTTCACACATCTTTGCCCTCAAGCGGCATTTTGTAATATGAATGGAAGCAAAGTCAGAGCAAAAGTCAAGGATGTGTTCAGAGGTGAATACTCAAAATGGCAGGCAAAACTGTGCTAACGACAGGGGCCATGCTGCACTCAGTCCAGAAGGAGAACTCATCCTGAGAAAATCACTCTCCCTCCACACACACTCCCCACCACCTTAACCTGAGAGAGTGAAAAGCAAAGAGTATTTACATTAAATTATTTAGAAATGCAAGAGCATCATGTGAATAAAACGAAAGGGGTCTTTGTTTAACAGTTGATTTGACAGCCAACAGTGGGCCCTGACTCTTCTTCCATAAAATGGGTATTGTAAGAGGGCCTATTTCATACAGTGGTTGAGAGGATTAATTGAGATAATCCAAGTAAAGAATTCAGTACAATATCTGGTACGTAATAAGCTTCTGATAAATGTTAGCTGTCAATGCTGTTGTTTTTGTTGTTCCTATTCTTAAATTGTTAAAATTAAAGAATCATGAATTAGGGAAATAGGTACCCTAATCAAATGGTTCAGTCTTTGGGTTGGAAATCTTATTCAAATATCTAAACATCCACTTCTTCCCATAACTCTGTGGCTTAATGGGACACGACTTGCATGATTCAGGTACATCCAATAGAAAACCCTGCCCTGGTCTTCTGACATCCCAGGGCTCCCTGGGATGGAAGAAAAGCAGAGAGCTCAAGTCAGATGCAACGACTGGGATTGAGGACTGGAAGAGGAGTGGCTGAAAAGAAAATGGAATTGGTCCAAAAGACACAAAAAAATAAAAGGGGAGTGTGAAGAGCTCTTTAAAAGCCTCACATGCCCTGGGAGAAACCTTCAAAGGAGAGAAGAATGAGCCACCCCTTCAGACTCTTTGAAGTACTTACATGGAAGGTGGGATCCCTTGGTCCACTCCATCTTCAAATCCCACCAAGTTAAGGGCCCCCCCTCAAGTACGCGCTTTACATGGTGCGTACCTGAAAAGCCAAGTGCTCAGGCATTGCAGGTAATTTCTCTCACCATTTAATAAAGAATGCCTGGGATATTCCAGCCGAGAAGTGTTTCTTAATTTCATGTGCAATCTGAAGGCATTATCCAAGGGTTATTTTTGTTTTGTTTTATTCAGAAGTGGGGTTGCTGGAGCATTCCTCTTGGACATGTTCAGATTTGAATTAATTAGAATTCCTGTACAGTTTTCTTCGGTTATAATTATAGCTTAATTTGATTGCTTAATAGCTCTGGTTTTCGTAATGTTTAGCACCTGTTGTAAATTGCACAAGATAAATCACCTTCTACCTTCCACCGTGTTTATGCCTAACTTTTGCCTTTTCCCTTTCAGCTGGTGGGCTCGCGATGACAGCCACGCGCTTTGCTCATCCCTGCCCTTTCTGCCAAAGAACTCTCTTTTGCAAGCCTATTTAACCAGAGAAGAAGTGACTTTTACTTAAATGCCTCCTTAAGACTGTTAGATTTTTTTAAGAGGAAAAAAAATGAGAAGAAAAAAAAAGAGTATTTCAGATGCTATAAACTCTGAAGACTGACCTCTGGTATTAAGTAGACTTCCACTTAAGGGTCACCTTTTTGATGCACTGGGTGTACGGGGTTTTTTTTCCCCCTCCTTTCCTTTCTAGGATTATTAGACAGCAGTGGAAGCCCTGCATCATTAATTGATTTCTCCCATGCATTGTGCTATGATACAATTTTTCAAGGCTGTGCATAATTGTGTTCTCTGTGCCAGCGTTCTGTGTTCTGTCCTTGTCATATTGTCATTGAAGGCTGTTTCCACCCTCTGTAATTGGAGATGTTCTACTTTTGGACAAAGGTGTGGGGGCAGCTCAGGGGAACAGCGCTGACATTTACTTCATCAATTTATTTTTATTGTTCCTACATTTATTGCAGCTATAACAGCCCTTTAATAGTTATATCTCCTCCCTGTAGGGTATTCTGGTATTTGAAATTTTTTTAACTCATTTGTTCTCATAGATAACAGTAAAGTGCATTTCAGGATAACCTTTAGGTTTCCATCTTTTCTCTTCTGTTGGTTCTGAGGCAGTCTTCGCTTTCAACTTTTACTGCACTGCCAGTCTAAAGGCCAGAGAGCCAAGTTAATTCTAGCACTGGAATAACCACAAATTAGTGGTCCTGAAAATTTCAGGGAGGTTAGTCCTAAACCAAGAGTGCAGCTATTACCATAATTCAAAACTGGTCATCCTTTTAATGGGGTGCGGGGGGCTAGAGGAAGGTGGGCAGGAAGGGGAGAAAATGAGGGGAAACGAGAGAGAATCCCAGCACATACTAACCAGGCCTCCCATTACAATCCTAGTCAAATAAGGATTGTAATTAAATCTTTATGACTGATGAAGCATCACACTGGACCAATTCTGAGTCTCTGCCCTTCAAGGCCAAAGACACGGGGTACAATTAAGAGGAAACTGCACTTGGATTTACTGTTCTTCTTGTGTATGGATACCATGACCCTCTATCCTAGTCCCACCTCCCTTAAAAAAGGTTATCTTCAGATAGCCTTGGAAATAAGTCCTTAACTGCAAACCTGGCTTATTTAATTTACTTTTTAAATTTTTTACCAGCATTTTTAAATTTTTTACCAGTAGGAAAAATAAATACCGATTTTGTCCACTCTCCTTCCAACATCTCTGCATTTAAGGAAACATTTGTATAGGCAAGATGTATTTCTAGGCTTATTTGTAACACCGTGACACTAAGCCAACGTACAATAGTTTGTGCTCCAATTGCCAGCTTTAAGACATTCATTTCCTCTGAACAGTATCTAGGCACATTTCAAATGGGAGTTCATTCTAATTTCTATCCCCCAGTTTCTCCTACAGAATCATTACCACACCTTCTCTTCCTAGCAGTATTATCAGAACCTACCAGAAAGTACTGCCCTCATCTCAACCAGAGAGGGCCAAATGCCTTGTCCACTACCAAAATGCCAGATAATTAGCCAAAATAATTGGCTCCAGATTCCATACTGATTCTAGCACCAGGTGCCTTTCTCCCCTCACTACCAATGTGAATATCAACCTGGGCAACATCATTTCTCATGCATCCCAGATGCCACCATTTATAATAAAGGAAGGTTGTTTCAAACCACATAAACTCTCAAGACCTCGATTATTGTAGGATCGATCTAGTAAATCCCTGATAAAAGCAAGGAGACACTGAATGATCAAGGTGGGTGCTCCTGGTCTTGGTCCCCAGCCCCAGGTTCCCTCACGATAGTAGATAAAGGGGGAGACCCCAGGCTTAGGACATCCTGTGGAAGCTTCTAGAGCCAGAGAAGCCTCTACTCCAGTGGTTCCTGCAGACAGGCTCTGCCAAATGGTACCCTTTGCCCCCAAATGTCCATTTGCCCCAGCCTCCACATCTTTCCGTTTTTCTTCTACCCCGTATCACTACTTCCACAGCAAAATAACCCTTTTCAGAAGACTATCACCTACTGCCATGTTGGTACATCAATTAAAGCTTCAGAAAGGGAAAATACAAGATGAAAAAATAAATCAAGTGTACAAAACCAAGAGGGGAAAAAGTATCACATCCTGGAATCAGAGCTTGGACAGGGAAACTATAAAAGTGTACCGTTCCAGGCCTCTGCTTCACAACAGGGCTGTACAAAAACCACCCCAGATTGATGCTGCTAGGTTTCTGGTGAGGATAGGATGTTTGCAGGCTCGATTGGGATTTCTTTTTAATCACTACTATTCCAGTTGGACTTTATCGTTGGATAGTTATAGAGAGATACCACTAGCAGGGCATTAATCCAGATGAAATATTTTAATATTTCCCCATTATAGATCTGGCTCAAAATCCCAGGATTAGCATATTCAGGTTCCTGACTCCTTTCCTCATCTTTGAAGACTTACAAAGAAACATCACGATGGGCAAATGCACCACAGCTGGTGAACTTGGAGAATATACCCATTGCCCTGGCAGGGCCAGAGGCAGTCAACATCCTGATTTCTCTGCCCGATGGCAAGAGGCATTCTGCATCTGAATCATGGGCACAATTAAGAGGCTCTAACCAGCTACAAGTTTCACTACCACAGGCAAGTTATTTTCAAGGATGCTAAAGCCTAGGTGAGATTAGAGTTGCCAGGATCTAAAGGACTAAATTTACTGAAAGTTCATTTCAGTCAATTCTGCTATTAAATGGTCACATGCATCTCTGTTAATCAAGTCAAGATGCTGGCCACAACTAATGTGAGGTAAGCTTGACAACAACGGCATTCTAACAAGAAAGAAGACCTTCCATAAGGAAAGGGTGTCTCTGGACTCAGAGATGAGTCCTGAAGGTCAAGTGTGCCCAAGGTGGCCTCCTGAGTAGCAGACCAAAGACAGTGTGAAAGGGCATAGGGAATGCAAGGAGGGAGCTCTGCATCACTCCTTCACATCTGAAAATGTGACACCAGTACCAGAACAGGGCAAGGCCAGGCAGAGGGGAAGCCACCTAAAATGGAAATAAAAGGAGAAAGAGGCCACAAATGGGAGGCCTGATTATATTGTTCTCTACCCAGCTGTTGGGCAGCCCTTAGCAAGGGCATGCAGAAGAAAAGGAAGGGTGGTGGGGACTGGTGAGGGATCTTCCATGCCAACCCTATCCTTCTTCAAATGGTATGCTAGGTAGAGCTGGAGTCTAGGATGGGTAATGAATAAAGTGACAGATGCCCAGAGCTAAGTTACTCTTATGCCCCAATTCATGGCACACATCACTGTTAGTCCATGCAAGTTCCCCTCATTTAATCTTTTCATTCTCCCTTCATTTTTCTTCCTCCATCTCCACTCCCACCCATTGCAATAGGTACCTACTGTGTTTCAAACTTCATCTTGTATCCACAGATTCTGTGGAGTTGGTTCAGGAGTGATGCCAAGTTCATTTGCCATTTGGTTTTTCAGATTGACCCTACGTTTGCTTTTTATTTTGTTTAGGCCTGCCCTAACAGAGAGTATTACAGAGATCAAGACTTTACACCTGTTGATCAAAGAAAATGAAGTGGTGGATCTCAAAGACTATTTTAAAGCACATATGCATAGCATGTATATATGGTTGTGCAGATTATTTCTGTGAACAGTGCCCTCTGGATATGCAGAATCAACAACCTCTGCAACTGGACATATTTTCTGAAATCCATCGCTATTGATATTGCTATTGTTGTGTTGACCTCAATAAGGATATTTTTAATTTAAAAAAATGTTTTTTTATCTTAAAGGTAGTACAAGTTTGTTATAAACAAAACTAGAAGACTGTAGAGGGCATAAAGTTAAAGCACCCCTCTTCCCTCACCGGCACCCCTCCAGTCCTATTCCCCCAGGTAAACACTGTTAACCCTTCCTTGGATGTATATCCTTCCAAAACTATTATACACATGCAAGAATATATTATATACAAACATTTTTATACAAATGACACAAGGCCATATATACTATTTTACTACTTTTTTCTTTCTCTTAACATATTTTGGACATGTTTCTATAAAAATACAGAGAGAGACTTATTTCATTCTTTTTAGCAGCTGAACAGAATCTCTTTCTATCAAAGTACCATGATTTATTTAACCATTCTCCTACTGATGACAATTTAGGTTGTTTCCAATTTTTGCTATTATAAGCAACACTTCACATTAAATGTTCACTTATGTATGCATGGAGACATATATATATACACACACAAGTGTATATATGATAAATTACTAGAAATGGCATGTCTATGTCAATAAGAATATACATTTTGAAATTTAACAGATATTATCAAACTGCCTTTTTAAAAAATAATGCCGATTTACATGTTCACGAACACTGTTTGAGAGTATGTTACCTAACACCCTGGAAACATTAGGCATTATGAGACTCTTGCAATTATAGTACTTGAAAGTACCTATGAGACTTTTTTAAAACTACAAAATAATCTCTCATGTATGTATTGGCCACTAATATGCCTTTTTCTCTGAAATATCTATTCATGAGTTTTGCCTATCCTCCTATTGGTATATTTGTCTTTTTATTGATTTGGAAGAGCTCTTTGCATATTAAGGTAATATAGAAAGATTTTTCCCAATTAGTCATTTTTTTGTTTATGGTATTTTGGCTATGTAGAATCAATTAGCCATGTTTTATTTCCTATTTTTATGATATTTCACCATGTGGAAGTTTCAGATTTTTCATTATCAAACTAGTCAGTTTTTTTTATAGCTCCCATGGTTTCATGTCTTACTGAGAAATGTCTGCTCTACTTGAATATCATTAAAAATTTCATTCCTTTTTTTGTGATTATACTTTTATGGTTTACTTTTTCTTTGTACATTTAGGAATCAGGCTTATTTATTTTTCCAAATGACTTGCCAAGAGTCTCAACACCATTTATTGAATAATAATATATCAATTACCTATTGCTTTGCAATGCCACCTTTATAATTTAATAAAGTCTCATACATTTCTGGCTGTATAGCTGGACTTTCTATTTTGTTCCATTGCTTTATCTTTTTCCTGAACTAGTACCATACTGTTTTATTACCATAGTTTTACAATATATTTTTGGTCTGGTAGAGTGTTTTGTTTTTTTTTAAACTGTAGTTCAAAAATGCACAAAACTGTCAGGACCTTATCCTAGATTAGAGATTTTTCCTTTCATGAAGGATATTTATACAGAGTGCAAGTTTATTTTTTAAGTGTATAATCCTACCAAAAAGAATATTTAATAAGAATTCACTCTATTACTAGGTGGGAGAATTGGCTGGATAAATGAATGGATGGATGAATGGATCAATCAATCAATCAATCAATAAATAAGGCAGGGACCCCAATCTGAAGAAATTATGTAGATAAGAAGGTACCAGAACACAAATACCAGGGCAGTTAAAACAAAGGACAACCCCTGTGGGTTTGAGCAATAAGAGAAGGCTTCTCAGGGATGATGATGGATGGACATAAACACCACTCACAGAGCCCTCACGTTGTCACAAGTGGGAAGGTGCCTTTCCCCTAGAGATCTGCTCATGGGCTGTGTACTTCTTGCTATTAATAAAAACTGACATTTATTGACTGCTTACTGTTTACAAGGCACTGCTCTAAGTGTGTTATAAGTACCAACTCATTCAAACTAACATGAACCCTATGAAATAAGTACATATTTTTATTAGGCCTTTTTTTTTTTTGGCTGCACTGTGAGGCTTCTGGGATTTTAGCTCCCCAATCAGGGATCAAACCTGGGCCCTCTGCAGTGGAAGAGCAGAGTCCTAACCACTGGACCACCAGGGAATTCCCTAGGCCTATTTTGCAGATGGACAAAACAAGTCATTTACCCAAAGCCACAGAGCTACTAAGTTGAGAATTTGAACATAGACTGTCTGGCTCCAGAATGTTCATCCTTAATCATATTTTACTGCCTCCAAAGCCAGAAAGAGGGCTTGATCCAACATACCCTCCCCTGCCTAAAGCACTCCCACAGATGATAAAACTATTAACAGGAACAGGCTGCCTCGCCAGTACAGCCTAGATGCCCCTGTGTTCAGGTTGCAGACACAGAAGTTCAATGGAGAGTCCAAACTTCCTGAAGGGGTGGAGGCACCTGGAACGCTGGCCCCCTGGCCAGAGTTTGCAGTTCATTCCCATCAGCGCTTGCGCCTCCTCTCCCACAGAGGAGACTAACAGTTCATGCTCCTGCACACTCTTTGGGCCTCCGGTGCAGTCTGGTCACCTGGGTGACCCCTGCCCACCTGGGACCACGGTGGCCTCTGTCTGACCTCGTCCCAGGCTGACAGCTGGCGTCGCACTCATCCAGACAGCCAGCGTTCCTGGCCGGCCGGAGCATTGTCTCCTGCCCTGCCTTACAAACGTGTGGGAGAGAGCAGGCCACTCCTGTTCAGCCGTGGCCTCAGAGGGGGGCCGGTCCCTGGAATTAAGGAGATGGGAGAAAACAAGATGCCAGCTGCAAGTATTTCTGACTTTAAGAGAGAAACAGGGCCGATGGCCTCCTGAAGTCCAGTGCCAGCAATTGTTGGAAACAAAAGGCCCTCTGGTAGGCAGGGTCAGGCTAGAGCACAAAGCTCCATTGTTAGGCTACACTAGTGGTTTCCCAACTTTTCTTTTTAAGCCATGGAACCGTTTGTAACCCCTCAGCCATGCCCTCTACGTCTGGAAGGGCTTTCAGGTAGAGCCCATTATCAGGAAGAAAACAATGGCACTCTGAACCCATCACAAGCAGATGTGGCATTGAGACAATGGTGCAAAATGTCGATTTTCTCATCTAGTCGCCTTTCATTCCTTAAAGAGGCTGTCTCAGATGAGTGTCTGGGAGTCCCTTCCCTCTGATCTCCCTCTTCTCACTGCCCCCATAAACTGAAAACTGGCAAGGTCTGGATGCCCTGCCACTCTGGAAGGGCAAAGCTGGGTCCTTACCCTGCCCATTGCAGTCTCTCAGATTCCTCACAGCCAAATAAACCCTCCTCTCCCTAATGCTGACAGCCTCTCAATAGCAGCACTGCCACAGGATATGGAGCTAACAAACCTCTGCCTCTTATCCATCATCCTCTCCCCACTAGAGGGGAGGAAGAAAAGGAAAGAGACAGGAAATCCTGACCCAGCACCATCATTTTTTCAGAGAATATCAGACACAGAAAGTAGGTACTGTAATACTACTCTAACCCAAGCAGGGACAGGACTTCAGCCCTCTCAGCCTTTGAGAACAGGATAAAAGTGAAAAAGCTCATACACACAACATTTTGCATCCAATTTCAAGAGATGCATGAACCCTCCAGAAATTCAAGGATCTCAGGTTAAGAACCTCAGGCCCACTTTTTGAGCTATCCTGTACCATTTTAGAGTCTATTTCAGAGACAGCTAGGTTCTCATCAAGCCTGTTTTCTCTTCTGGGCTCAGAGCTGTACTACAGGTCCCAGTCCCCTTGCACATTCATGGGGATGTATAACCGATTCTTGCAAAGGGACATGAGCATAAATGATGTGTCCCTTCTTGTTGGAGGCAGTAAGAGGCAGGCACACCTTCCCCACTCTCTCTCCTCCCTGGTCTACCAGCTGGATGACTCCAGGGATGCTTTTTTTTTTTTTAAATAAATTTATTTATTTATATTTCTTTTTGGCTACGTTGGGTCTTCGTTGCTGCGTGTGGGCTTTCTCTAATTGTGGCAAGCGGGGGCTACTTTTCCTTGCGGTGTCCAGGTTTCTCATTGCGGTGGCTTCTCTTGTTGCAGAGCACGGGCTCCAGGCACGCGGGCTTCAGTAGTTGTGGCGCACAGGCTTAGTTGCTCCACAGCATGTGGGATCTTCCCAGACCAGGGCTCGAACCCGTGTGCCCTGCATTGGCAGGTGGATTCTTAACCCCTGCGCCACCAGGGAAGTCCCTCCGGGGATGCTTTGAAGCTGCACAATGAAGATAACTAAGCCTTTACATGGAAGGAGCTTGAATCCCTGAATGACAACATGGACCGGACAGACCACCTCCCCGCAACCAATCTACACAGGGCTGTGACATGAGCTAAAAATAAAGCTTTATTGTGGTCTGCCACTGAGAATTAGGGGTCATGCATTACAGTAGCTAGCATAATTACCCTAACACAGGGCTCCTTCATACAAATATCCAGCCCAAGCACTCCCTTTCCCTCTGCCTCACCTAGAGGAGTGGTTCTAAGCCCTGGCTTAATATTAGGATCACCTAAGAACCTTGTTGAAAAGGGGAGAAGGGGTGAACCAGCAATAGAGCCTGGGCATCATAAACTTTTAAGTCTTGCAGTCGACTTTCACTCACTCACTAGGGTGAATCTGGTGGTGAGAGGAGGAGCTTTCCATTTCCTCAGAGGCATATTAGTAACTCACATGGGCCAACACTCCTTCTCCACTGCTGCTCCTCTAGGAAGTCAGAAGAGAGGTAAACCTGCCCATGCCTGTGTCTGCCTTGGCCACCATTCTCAGGGAGACCATAGAAGCACAATGCACTTACTCTGCGCCGGGCTATGTTCTGAGCACTTTACATCCAGGACCTCATTTGAGCCTCTCATCACAACTCAGAAGGTGCGAGTCATATCTCCATTTTAAACGTGGCCCAGAAAGGTTAAGTAACTGTCCCCAGATCACACAGCTAGAAAGAGCACCCGGTCCTAACACTTCTAACTTATCATGACTTTCCCAACTTCTCAAATCACCTTTTCAAAGACAAAAACTCCTGGATAGAGTCACATATGAAGGCATTACCAGTTATCACCTTGGTTATCAGCTAACAGTGCATATGGAACTGGCTGACACTTAAGAAGAGGCCTCGAGGCAGCTGCAGTGCGCAGGCTGGAGGAGGGTCTACTGGTTTGCAAAGGCTGGAGCACACCATGACTCCTGGGCTGAGATCCCGGCCTCAGTGCAGAAGCCAGACCTAGTCATGCAGCTTCTCCCAGCCTTCCCAGGGCCTGGCTGAAGCTTAGAATCCCGTCTGTAAAACTGGGGGTGGGGTGAGCAGCTGGGAGGGAGAACTGGCACCGACCCCCTTGTTAGGGCCTTTGTAGAGTGAGGCTCCAGGAATCCAAAT
>NW_020173955.1:4228739-4262105 GCF_003031525.2 Neophocaena asiaeorientalis asiaeorientalis | reverse complement strand
CTCTCGCAGTCCCTCCCTCCTCAGGCTTTCCTGTTCCCTGGTCTTTCTCAGATGCTTTGGGCACTTTTCGTTTTTAAATCCATTTCGCACGTTATTACACATTTCTCTGTGCAATTTTTAAAAATCTATAATTTATGAAAGCTGTCATTCGATAAGGTCTTTACTCTCCCTGGCTGGAACTTCTTCTAAAGTACTTCTCAGTAGGCAGCGAATCACTCCCCTTTGATTACCATGTGATTAGTTTGTTCAACTGATGGCCTTTCTTCTCTAAGATACTCATTGTGTCTTCTGCCTCCTATGCAGTTCTTAAGAATTTAAATGAGCCATTTTATTTCTTCCTCCAAGCCCAGAATCCACACACCAGCCCCACCCTTCGGCCTTCCCTTTGAGTGTGCCTAATAAACAGCGGCTCGGTTTCCGAGGGCCCCCTCTAATGGGGAATTTTATGTTGTTTCTGACATTGTTTGTTGTGCTTCCCACAAGACCGAATGCTGCTAAAGATTGAGAGACAGTGACATAAATGTCAGGGAAACGCCTCAGTAGTGTCAAGCCTAATTAGACGCTTACACTTGGGGGACAACTACGGATACCATAAAACGGAGAGCTCATCCTCTCTCAGCACACGCCTGGAGTCTGGCAGATGGGGCAGGGCAGGAGAGAAGGCCCAGGAACAGGATAAAAGGGGATGGAGAACAATTTCGCTGGGAGGCTGAAGGCGGTATTAATGCATCCTCTTACTCCTTTTAGGTCAGCCACTCTTGTTCTGGAAGTACCCATAGGCAAAGCCATTAGATACATCCGCAGTGCCTAGGGGCTGTGAGCTTGTAAAGGGCCAAGAAAATGTTTGAGATGAAAAAACTATTTTGGCTCCAGATAACAAAACTGAAACTGTAAAATCAACATGGTAATTGAAGTAATAATTAACAAGGCAAATTACAAATGTTATTTTACATTTTACAGCAAAATTATGTGTGTGTACATACACACAGACACACACACACACAATATATAGTGGAAGGTACATGCATTTTAAAGATAATATAATGTTGGGTGAGGCTTCCAAAAATAAGGGTGCCTTCAGCCTGTGAAGGTCCTAAAGTGGCCACACCTACTGATCTAAGACACATTTCCATGTGCACATGTGAGTCATTTACATATAAATAACACCACTAATATTCAAGTTCTTCAGCAGCATGCCAGGTACACTGAGGGGACCAGAGAAATGAAGATAGAGTCCCTGCCCTCACAGCTATTAGAATCTAGTTGAGGAGATATGACTAAGCTATGAAGAACAATTCACTTATTCATTCAATATTTCTTGAGCACCTGTTACGTGCAATATTCTCGACACTGAGAACAAAGCAATGAACAAAAAACACAAAATTCCCTCCCCTCATGGAGCTTAACAATACAACAGTCCTTTGAACAACAGTATAAGAAAGAACCAAGTTCATCATAAGCTCCAATGATAAAAATGCTAAATGAGCATTTTTCATGGAGCAGAGTGAGGCGCGAAGGAGATGGTGTTGCCCAAATGGTCAAGGACACCTGCATGCAGGACAGCGGGTGTGAGCTGGGTCTGGTTGCTAGGTCGCCCCTTCCGCAGCCTGTGCTCCTCCCCAGATGTGTACAGAGAAGCAAAAGGCCTGTTTTTGCCCAAAGGGAGATAATATATACATGGATGAGATAATGTGTGTGAAAAGGCATACTGTAAACTTTCAAGTGCTATGTGAATTATCTGTCTTATTATGCATGCGACACATTCTGTTTAGTCACCTGAGTAGAGATACTGAAGTCATTGTGGAGAAATCCATGTACAGTCATTTTCTCCTCTCAGTTTTTACCCAGATATTCCTTCCCAGCTAAGCTGAACCAACTTGTACATAAATATCCCACGTTCACTTTGGTCACATTTTTGCATCCCACTGAGGTACGAAGAACAGGAGTCACCTCAGAACAGCATTTAGAGAAAGACAAAATCATCTGAACTTATCCAAAGGGCCTCCTTGCTGAAAGGAGGAGAGGGGACTGGTTGGGAGATGAGTTTGCTTCTTCCTGCCAAGAGTGCCCAAAGCATGGATTCCACAGTCCAGATTCCCAAAGCTATGTGGTACAGCTCCAGTGTATTTTGCCAAGACAAAAGGGTCCATTTCCTTTAGTGGTATAGTAATTTACCCTGTTTCTAAGAGCTTAAGCATTGCTTGTACCCATGAAGTAAATAAAATAATTATCATTAAGCCCCATTTGACAGATGCAGAAAGGAAGACAAACCAGACTTAAGTGAGCTGCCCAAGGTCACACTGACTGGCCATAATAAAGGAACTCAGCTTTCCTGGCACACACTAGAATTCCTTTCACCGTGTCTTTCCCTAAAGCTCTGGTGCCAAGAACAACTAGAGACCTTCCTCCTTAGGAGATCACCAAGCCCAGGTTGACCTCTCCTGAGATAATCAGAATTATTTTATGAGTAGATACTCACCATTAATTTTCCCATCAGACTTTCCCTATGACGTGCACTCGTCCAATAGCCCAAGACGTTTTCCTCTAGACCCTCCCTTCTCTCTCCCAAACTCACATCTAAAACACAAACCCACCCAGGCACATACAACGTGAATCTTTTCAAAGCCCATTCCTCAAGTGCCTACATTCTAGGTTTGCCAGATTTACACAAGAATTTCATGTAAACAAAAAATAATTGTTTAGTATAAGCATATCCAAGGCAATATTTGGGATATACTTATAATAAAAACAATTTTTTTTCATTTATTGCATTGCACAAAACTAGTTGCTCAAATGGAATCAGAGTCTCCTAAACCAAAAATCTAATGCTCTCTTCTAATCCTAAACATATCTGGGTCCTACTTGCAATCAGCTGTGAAGGTGAGAAGTCTAAACTCCCCGGTTTAATTGTCCAAGAATCTGAGGGTGATGGAAAAGTTAACAGTAATTTTGTCTCTGACTCCCATGATATTACACTTAAAGTAATCAAGACCAGAGGAAACTTAACCAATGTATGCATACAGAACTCAGAACCCTCACTAAGAAAGCTACAACTGTCAGACCCAGGAGGCTGTTTGCACCCAGAACGAATCCCCATGACTATGAATACAGTCATTTCTCTGCATCCTTCCTCAGTGGTACCCAAAACACCTGCTCCCCTGTCACACTGAACTCTCTCCCACAACAAGGCTGGCACCCTTGTTGGCACATAGTAGGCTCAACCCTTATTTGTGGAAAGAATAAAATGCAATGCATATTGAAAACCACATTTCCAATAGGTTAGCTCAAGTTGGATAAAACTGTAGTCAGAAAAGTGAAAGTTCTGGAGAAAGGCATCATTGCTTCCTTTGTGGGATGGAATCTATTTGAGGGGCAAAGAGAAAGGGATTCTAGCATCCAAAGAGAAACAAGCAAAACATTGACAAGGCAAATGCAAGTTTCCTCCTCATGATGCGGAGTAAATAAGCACACACTAATGTAACTCAACAGTACATAGAAAACTAGCTAGTCCCATGGAGGAGAGCAGTCCTCCAGAGAACTGAAGGACTCATGGGCCCATCTATATTTTGAGCATCGGGGTTGGGGGTGGCTGCAGAGAACAGGAGCCTTCCAGAATAATACTGCTGAAACTTAAGCTAGACCTCCACCCAGTAGAGGCAGCTCCCTCTGTGTATTGTTTGTTTGTTTGTTTGTTTTTGCGGTTCACGGGCCTCTCACTGCTGTGGCCTCTCCCGTTGTGAAGCACAGGCTCCAGACGCGCAGGCTCAGCGGCCGTGGCTCACCCAGCCGCTCCGCAGCATGTGGGACCTTCCCGGACCGGGGCACGAACCCATGTCCCCTGCATCGGCAGGTGGACTCTCAACCACTGCGCCACCAGGGAAGCCCCCTCTGTGTATTTTTAACCTTACAGTGTTTTAGAATGAGGGATACTGAGAACAAGGAGAGCAAGGGAGAAACTTTATTTCTTTATTATTTATATTGAATATATTACGATGTATTTACTGCTCACAGTTCCTGCTCAAGAGACACAGTTTTTAAGGGCACGTGAAAACTATGGGGAAAGGCAGGAAACTACTAGGAAATTAGTTGCAGGAGCACAGGATAGGGAATGGAAGGTTCTAGAGACATTTAAGGCATCCTTACCTCAGCCGGCCCTATCACTAGGCAAGGTAAGCTAAACCTGGATGGGGAAGGAACAAAGAGGAAACCAGCATGAGCTGGAGGTCTAGTTAGGCTGTAGTGACCCTCACTGGCTCTGCATCTTGGGTGAGCCTCTCCCCACTAGGCACCCAGACACAGACGCAGGACCTACCCTCAGGGATTGGAGTCTGGAGGGAAGACAGACATGTCAAAGGCAATTCCATACTGTGAGGTGAGCACACAGGCGGACTAGCAGGCAGCTAAGCGCGTGCACAGGGGCTCAGCATAGCAGTGGCAACAACAGGAGAGAGAGAGAAATATTTCTGAACAAATTTCATAGTGGATTTTTCTCCAAAAAATGCAAAATAGAGAAAGATCAGAACTTTATTAAATTTCTTTATAGTGCATGGCTGAGAACATAGATTCTGAAATAATTCTGCCTGTATTTGAAGCCCAGCTCTGCCATTTACTAGATCTGTGACCTTGGACAAGTTACTTAAATATTCTGGGCCTCGATTTTCTTATTTGTAAAACGGGGATAGCACCGACATATTATGTGATTGTTAGCTGTGAAAATTATGTGAATTTTAATATACATAAAGCACCAGAGCCGCGTGCATAATAAGTGCCCAGTAAATGTTAACTAATATTACTATAACATATATAGTTTGGTATTGTTTTTTAGACTGCATATTGAAACAAAGATACCTTAATCCATTCCAGGTTTAAAGTCTCTAAAAATTTTAGTATGGTCTGATGATAAATACCATGACAGAGGTATGCCCAGGACAGTATATTTAAGATGCCCCTAGAAGGAACTCCTCACTCAGACTGCAGAAAGATAGTCAAGGAGGGTCTTTTGTAGGAATTATCTAAGCTAAATTCTGAAGGGTTGTCCAGGCGAGGGGAAGAGGAGCAGCTTGTGTAAAGGCGAGAAGCAAGAAATGGGAAGACACAAACGTATGAGGGCAGAAGGCAAGAATGGGGTAGCAGGACCACTGAGAGACGGCTGCCCAAGCCCAGGCACAGGCTCTGGCATGACACCAGGGAGCACAGTGCCGAGGGAGATGCATGTCCAGCCTTAGGACAGGGTCCCCCTAACTGGGGGAATTGAGAGGACTTGGTAATTGGTTGGTTTTGAAGGTGAGATAGAAATTGACTTCTTCCCAACTGTTGGTTTGGACAACTGCAAAGATGTTGACACCATTCGCTGAAACAGGAAACACAGGAAGAGGAGATGAGTTGGGGGCAGGAGGGGTGAGGGGGGTGGGGAGAGTGCTAGAAATGAGTTAAGGTCATGACTTCCATTTGGAACCATTTACCTCTGGTATTTCTGTAAAACAGCTAAGTATGAATGCTAGTAGGTAATTGGATACAGACAAAATAATTAAAATTTCAATAGCTGCCCCTTATATATAGACTTCTTCTGCAGAATGAACCATTCCATACAAGTTTTACAATTCCTGTGTGATGAAAACAAGTATCACTATATATGGAGCACTTACTATGCCAAGCATTTTGCATACATTAGCTCATGTAATCCTTACATTAACCCCGAGAGGTACATACTGTTAGTGACCCATTTTACAGTTGAGGACACTGAGGCTTAGACCTAAGATGAAGTAGTTTGACCAACGTCACTCAGCTGGTAAGTAGCAAATCCACATGGTTTGTTTTCCTTTTTGACAGATGCAGAAACTGAAGGTCAAATGGGACAAGGAACGCATACAAGGTTACAGAACCAGGAAGTTGAGAAGCCAACTCTAGTGCCCAAATCTGCTACTTCAGGAGTCCAGTGCTCTTTGCATCACCCGTGAATTCAGGGTGTGGTAGTCTGTAATTTGCACAGGGCAAGAGTGAGAAGATTACAGGGGTAAGACCAACTGGTAGCCATTATCAAACAAGGCAAGAACTGCTTATTTCCCTGTACAGCCTCATAAGAATAAGGCACTTCATACCTTCTTGCTGCTGTTCACGATGCTGATGCTGGTGATGACAATGACTACAGAGGCTGGGTGCAGCGCAGAGTGAACTTCTATTGGTGCTAACACTTCAATTAAGACCCAAAAACCTTTGTGACCCTAGAGTTCTTGAAGACAAACTTGGGACTGAGAATTATCTTCTCTCTAGAGAAGGTAACTTGGGCTTGAATTGCGTTTGTGTTCATTCATTCAACAAATATTACAGTGATGGAGCAGCTATTGTCAGCCACTGTGCTAGGCACACAGAACCCAGTGATGAACATGAATAAAACAAACATACTCCCTGCTTTTATGCAGCTCACAGTCATAAATACCCCAGCTAAATCAATGAATTTACTAAAGTTGCAGGATACAAAATTAATGCACAGAAATCTCTTGCATTCCTATACACTAACAATGAAAGATCAGAAAGAAAAAGTAAAGAAACAATCCCATTCACCATTGCAAGAAAAAGAATAAAATACCTAGGAATAAACTTACCTAAGGAGGTAAAAGACCTATACTAAGAAAACTATATGACACTGATGAAAGAAATCAAAGATGACACAAACAGATGGAGAGATATACCATGTTCTTGGACTGGAAGAATCAATATTATGAAAATGACTATACTACCCAAAGCAATCTACAGATTCAGTGCAATCCCTATCAAATTACCAATGGCATTTTTCACAGACTTAGAACAAAAAATTTTATAATTTGTATGGAAATACAAAAAACCCCAAATAGCCAAAGCAATCTTGAGAAAGAAAAATGGAGCTAGAGGAATCAGGCTCCCCAACTTCAGACTATACTACAAAGCTACAGTAATCGAGACAGTATGATACTGGCACAAAACAGAAATATAGATCAATGGTACCAGATAGAAAGCTCAGAAATAAACCCACACACCTACGATCACCTAATCTATGACAAAGGAGGCAAGAATATGCAATGGAGAAAAGACAGCCTCTTCAATAAGTGGTGCTGAGAAAACTGGACAGCTACATGTAAAAGAATGAAATTAAGAACACTAACTAACACCATACATAAAAATAAACTCAAAATGGATTAAAGACCTAAATGTGAGACCAGACACTATAAAACTCTTAGAGGAAAATGCAGGAAAAATACTCTTTGACATAAATCACAGCAAGATCTTTTTTGACCCACCTCCTAGAGTAATGGAAATAAAAATAAATAAATGGGACCTAATGAAACTTAAAAGCTTTTGCAAAGCAAAGGAAACTATAAACAAGATGAAAAGACAACCCTCAGAATGGGAGAAAATATTTGCAAATGAATCAACGGACAAAGGATTAATCTCTAAAATACATAAACAGCTCATGCAGCTCAATATTAAAAAAACAACCCAATCAATAAATGGGCAGAAGACCTAAACAGATATTTCTCCAAAGAGGACATACAGATGGCCAAGAGGCACATGAAAGCTGCTCAACATCACTAATCATTAGAGAAATGCAAATCAAAACTACAATGAGGTATCACCTCATACCAGTTAGAATGGGCATCATAAGAAAATCTATAAACAACAAATGCTGGAGAGGGTGTGGAGAAAAAGGAACCCTCTTGCACTGTTGGTGGGAATGTAAATTGATAACAGCCACTATGGAGAACAGTATGGAGGTTCCTTAAAAAACTAAAAATAGAATTACCATATGACCCAGCAATCCCACTACTGGGCATATACCCAGAGAAAACCATAATTCAAAAAGACACATGCACCCCAATATTCATTGCAGCACTATTTACAACACCAAGGTCATGGAAGCAACCTAAATACCCATCGACAGACGAATGGATAAAGAAGATGTGGTACATATATACAATGGAATATTACTCAGCCATAAAAAGGAACGAAATTGGGTCATTTGTAGTGACATGGATGGACCTAGAGACTGTCATACAGTGTGAAGTAAGTCAGAAAGAGAAAAATAAATATCGTATATTAACGCATATATGTGGAGTCTAGAAAAATGGTACAGAGGAACCAGTCTGCAAGGCAGAAATAAAGACACAGATGTAGAGATCAAACGTATGGACACCAAGCAGGGAAAGGGCAGGGTGTAGAATGAATTGGGAGATTGAGATTGACATAAAATAGATAACTAATAAGATCCTGCTGTATTAAAAAAATAAAATAAAATTCAAAATAATAATAAACAAATACCCCAGCTAGTCATGCCCACTAGTTGGATGGTGAGTGGAGAATGGTGTCCCTATCTGAAAGCTGCCTTCAAGAAGCTGGCATCTGTGAGTTTTTTGGGTCCCACTGGTGTAAGGAATACTAAGACACAAGCTATGGACTAAGCCTGGGTTCCCAGTCCTGGTCCTGCCAGTGGCCAGCTGGGTGGAGGACCTTGGGAAACTCACCAAGCTTCTCTGGCCTTGACATAATATGGCTGGAGGCAGGGGAGGGCAAAAGGACTAGATCCATGGTTTTCAAACGCCTTTTAAGCTACATTATTCATTCTTTATTCATTAACAAATATTTACCTAGAACCGACTTTCTGTAAGTAACATGAACAGCACAAACATGGCCCAGGCCTCAGGAAGCTTGAGGCCTAGTGGAAATCTTATGCCCAATTCCACCACATGAAACAGATAAAAATGGAGCTGATCCTAAGGTTGTCTGCAAAACACAGTAACAACAAACAAACACCACGCAGACTAGCTAATCTCTCAGGTTACTTCCTGGAAGATTCTTGGGTTCTTTCCTCCCAGGCTGGGGCAACAACAGCAGCAGAAACTCATGCTCTGCATGCCTACCTCCAGTCCTACGTCAACCAAAGATTTTCTGTAACTTTGTCCAACAAGCCCCAAGCACTCAAGCTTGTCAAGGTGCTGCTCCACTGGTACCTTGCTCTGCTCCACTGGTCTGTTATGGGGAAGCCGGCCATTTGCATCAGACTCTCAGAGTGTCTAGTTCAAACAAGGCAGGGAGGGGAAGACCATATTTCCATCTGGAGGCAGAAGGATTTTCATGCATTCCTCCCCAAACACAGAATGCGCCCTGGAGAGGCTGCAGTGGATATTAGCAAAAGCAAGACAAACGGTCACAGTTGTGAGCTGCTTCTTCCCAGAGAATCCTTTTTTTTTTTTTTTAAAGAAAAGGAATGAAAGCCCAGCTCCCCTATTCCCTTGCTAGTTTTGAAAAACAAACAAGAGCAAATAATTTTCATCCATTGACTTTATTTCTTCCTTCCAAAGAAATCTCCCCAGCTTCTAAGGAAGACCCATTTGAGCCTTACTGCACACTGTCTGTCCACTTGATGAGAAGGAATTTGATTTTTTTCCCTTTTTCGTGACATTCTGTGCCATCGTGAGCCTGACCATTTCCAGATGAACTGCTGCCTTTACCAGAACGAAATGTTTGCGAAAAGGTCTTTAATGAACTGAAAATGTTAATTTGAAAAGACTCCTCTGTGGAAAGATTGAGGCTTGGAGAGTGAAGGAAATGACACACAGCCTGTGGACTGGCAGACAGCTGGTTTCTCTCAAGTTTTTCAAAGAGGGGAGATGGAGAATGGGCTACATTAGGTTGGGATCCAAAATGGACCCTCGCTTGGAAGGCAGGACCAATATGGCAAGTCTGAGCTTTGTTCACACACTCAGCTTTGTTTTGCTCTTTTTTTCTTTTTTTTTTTTTTTTTGCGGTACGCGGGCCTCTCACTGTTGTGGCCTCTCCCGTTGCGGAGAGCAGGCTCTGGACGCGCAGGCTCAGCGGCCATGGCTCACAGGCCCAGCCGCTCCACGGCATGTGGGATCTTCCCGGACCGGGACACAAACCCTCATCCCCTGCATCGGCAGGCGGAGTCTCAACCACTGCGCCACCAGGGAAGCCCTGTTTTGCTCTTTTAAATGTCTATATACACAGGATTCTCCCTAGTGAAAAACAATACACAGTCCCCAGGCCCCTTCCCCAACACCAGAAATTCCAGCAAATGCCCCACTGGCATTATTTCAAAGGTAATCTTCAGTGAGAACGATGTTCACGTTAACAGAAACCACCACCAGTAACACCACCACTTTTTAAAAATCAAGGTGTTTTCACAGCACACCCACCGTCAGTGCCACCCATACTGCACACAGAAGAAGACATGAAAGTTACAGACTCTGCTAAGAATGCTGATTATAAGTCATCGGGCAGCTATAATTACAGGAATTGCTCTCTAGCCGAGCTGATATTTATTTCAGCAGCTCTGACCCTTCACAAGGATCTTGCCGCCACCCCACCCCCAACTCTCCACCCCCCCCAAAGGGCTTTTCTAGCTGAAAGCAAACCCAAGCCAAGTCCTGCTCATTCTCTCGGCCAGGTGCCAGAAAAAGTGTAAATTTTCGTGAGCTCCAGCTATTTTGCCAGAAGTCTGCAATGTGTCTGGACACGAATGGCTGTTCCCTTTTGTGAGACCAGGCCTGAACACCAGGAAGTTCTAAAAGCAGCACATGGAGAGAGATCAGGTGACCAGAAAAGGGGGCAAAAACAGCCTGTGTGCAGTATACAAGGCTCTCCTGGGGTGTCCTGCCTGTGCCCAGATCAATCAACTTATCACCCTTTAAAAAAAGGTAATCTTTCTCAGGCACAGTGTTCCAACTGGGTGCTGTTAAGTTTGCTCCCAAAGCCAGTCCCCCAACTCCCTACCAGGACTTCACCTTTCATAACAGAAATTAAACCAGTTAAGTCTAGAGACACAGATAGACAGAGAGAGAGACAGAGAGACAGAAATTAAGCACAAGCACAGCTAACTAGATTTAACCCACGCTGCTCCTTTGGCATTGGCAGAGATGAAAGCAATAAGACAGTTTGAGGCTCTTTGAAAGAAAGAATTTTTTAAAATATGGAACGAGGGTGCTTCCCTGGTGGCGCAGTGGTTGAGAGTCCGCCTGCCGATGCAGGGGACACGGGTTCGTGCCCCGGTCCGGGAAGATCCCACATGCCGCGGAGCCGCTGGACCTGTAAGCCATGGCTGCTGAGCCTGCACGTCTGGAGCCTGTTCTCCGCAATGGGAGAGGCCACAACAGTGAGAGGCCCACGTACCGAAAAAAAAAAAGAAAAGAAAAAATTAAATAAAAATAAAATATGGAATGAAAAGATCACCAAACAAGTAGGGGGTATCATGAACCAGTCTCCCAAGCACGCATCCCTCTTGCTGTTCAGGGTCTACGGACTTCAGGCATTCAGAACCCACAGGTCCCGTGGGAAGTGACGGTGGTCTCTAGCCCCCTGCGAGTCTCCTCTTCCTTGGTGATGCTTTGCAGCCCCACAGTATCATGCCCTGAGGAATCTCGCTGCTCACTGAAAGCCTGTGGTTTGCCTCTAAATTCCCCAGTTTTCACTCCATCTCTACTGAAGGGGGCAGTAAACTTTACTGCGGAGGAGGCAATGATTGGGAGACCAGGTGTGACTTAACAGGCTTAAAAGCCTCTGAATAAAAGCAAAGCCAAAGGGAAGGGTATGTTTTCCAAGTGATTAAAAAGCAGTGTCAGTCCCTTCACTCCTATCTTGCACCCCGACCCCCACCCCTGCCATCTTGCCCTGACAAAGCAAGGGAAGGATGCAAATCGAAGAGACCTGGACTTGACTCACCAGCTGACTGTATTAAGGTGTACATGCTGCTAAGTTTCTACCAAACTGGCAACAGCTAGGATAGGGCAGGGAAGAGCTGGAGTGAAAAAAATGACGGGGTGAAAAACCCATAACGGAACACAGGTTTGCCTCAAGTTACAGAATAGATATATTTCGTAAAAGTGAACTATAAATCGTTTTAATAAATGGATTCACTGTCAGCATACCAACTCTTGTTCCTAGAGGGAAACCTTTTGTAATTTGAAAAAGTAGCTGCTATTTATCTTTTGGGCCAATTTGGGTTGCTAGGTATGATATGGAATTTTTATAAAGTAAAGGATATCAAAAAGAAGAATTTCCTGAACTTATTAAAGTATGGAACTCCAGCCAGAAATGTAGCTGCCAGGTACATGGACTGAAATAAACTAAGAGAGAGAAAGAGAAAGAAGAGGAAAAGGGGAGAAAGAGAGAGACAATGCGCCCTTGGGTTAGGCAAACCCAATGCAATGAATTAAGATGTCTGTGCCCATCATAAAAGGGACGGAGATGAGCAAACAGCATGCAGAGAGATGAACTGTCAGGCTGGAAAACCAAAGACAGAGGGTGTTACTACACAGAGAGCAAAGGAGGAGAAAAGGAGTGAGGTCAGGAAAAATGCATGCAGGCTAGGGGTACTGGGGGAAGTCGGAGACTCCAGCCAAGTGTCTGAAATAGCCCTGGTCTGGGAGGAGACAGTGTGTGCGAAGAGGAAGGTAGAAAAGGGGGGTTTGAGATACACAGGTTCCCCTGTTCTCTAGCAAAGGCGATTCCAAAATAAACTGTGCCTTTGCTACCTTGGAGTCTCATGGACCAGAGTCCATATGCCATCCTTACAACCACAGCACCCTTCCCTAATGGAGAACAGTCAAGTCCATTTCCAGCTGCAAAACCTGCCCAAGTTCCCTCAGCCTCAGGGAGAGTAACTTCACAGACAGAAGGTGAAGGAAAAGTCACCAGAGATGCAAGAATTGACAGCAGAACAGGAAATTGTTCAAAGTCATTAATTCCTAATTAAATAAAGTTAATTTCAAACTTGTGGAGTTTTTAAATGTGTTTATATCTTTATGGCTTTTGTTTACTTTGTGTAAGAGGGAAGTTCAGAGAGACTGGTACTTTTTTGTGTTATTTTAAGAAGGCTGCCTGAGTAATTCCATTATTCTTGGTTACTCGTTTAGTCCCCACAGACTGTAAGGGTCTCCTTGGTCTCCAGCACCCAAGAAGCTCCTCAGGTGTGCAAGGCCCAACCCCACCTCACAGGACACAAGGGGGAGGATCAGGCCACAGGAGGAACCAGCACCGTTTCTTAAAGACATCGTGCCAAGAACATTCCCCTCTGAATCTTAAATACTCCTCCTAGAAACCCATGCAGGTAGATATGAGTCTTGCCAGCTTACGAAGGAGAAAGGCCCAGGGAGGTTAAGGCCCTTGCCTGAGGTCACACAGTTACTAAGTGGCTGAGTCCAGATTTGAAGGTGACTGACCAAATGCTGAACAATGTGGAACACGCTGCCCGTGCTACAGTGGTCAGCGGACAGCAGAGCCCAGGACGCCTGCAGAGGCCACCTCAGCACTGTCACGGGGGACCCTCCACAGCCAGAAGGGTAGCTGGACCCCTACCTTCTTGCTGAGGGGCTCTGCAAGGCGCCGGCCAGTCACACACGTGACATTCAAAAGAAAAACCACCCTTCACAAGGCACGTAAAGAAAACCCGTTTTTCTATCTTTAGGTCATTCTGTGCCTCCACAGCCATCTGCAAGAATGGAACTTGGTTTCATTAAACATGATATTTTTGTCAGCTCTCTTATGCTTTTTTGTTTTGTTTTCTCTTGCTTTCAATTAAAGGATTTTTCTTCCCTTCCCAGAAATTCTTTGGGGATTTGAAACCCACTTCAAGGAAGGAAAAAAAAAAAAATAGGAAATCCATCTTACAGTATTGGTCACCGAGATGGGTGTGAAGACAACAAGCTATAAACTGAAATCAGCTCCATCTCCAAAAGCAAAGAACAGTCTCTAAAAAACTGCTTTGAATTTTAAGAACTAGAAATAATGCTGGCAAACTGGTTTGTCTTTCTTAAAACACAATAATTTTTTTTTTAAGCCTCCAAATCAACTCCCAATGGTTACAACCAAGTAAAGAACATAGGCTGAGACTTCAAGCAAAAGTCAGGATGCTCCTAGAGGGAAAATTATTTAGCTTTGAAGAAATAAAAATATGAGCTGGAAATAAAATTAAAATCACACAACAGCAAATTTGGTGGGCACTGGAAGTCAGGTGTCCCAGCAGCAAATAAAACCAGGGCAGAATCAGCCAGTGGGGTGGGGATTCAGGGAAGGGGGCCAGGCTGTGTGGGGCTGGGTTGAGTGTTTCCCACTTTGAAATCAAAGAAATGGCTGTGTGTGGGGTGTCTGCCTGCGTATATGACTGTCCTTTTCCTCAGCAGAGTAAGGATGAAATAATCTCTCTCTTATCACAGCCTTTGATCTCACAATCCCCTTTGCCCATACTACTAAGATATCCCACATCTCCGCAATTCAACTTTGAATGCTAACCTCCCCCACCTTTTTTTTTTTGCCTACACCTGCCCGCACACACTAGCGGCTCTGCTCTGCTTTATGCCTTGTCCATCTTGCAGTGTTTTCGTTAGATGGGAGCCATCGCCATGGCAGAGGCCAGCTGCCACCCGCACATGGGGAGCTCAAGCCAGTATCCCTCCTCCATGAGGCTGGAGAGGGGTCACAGGAGAAAAACGGCTCCAGGTGTCCCTGAGAGAGGAAGCACTGACCCAAGGGAAGGGAAAGGTCACACTTGCTTAGCAAAGCTCCTCAGCAAATCGGTTCTTAGGGTCTCTCTCTCTCTCTCTCTCTCTCTCTCTCTCTCTCTCATTCTGGCATTCCTGGGAAAATGCTGGTGTCAGGAGCTCATTATGGAGTTTGGCTCAAGAAAAGACTGCCCACCTACATCTTGCCTTTACCAACCATTTCCACTGGGTGTGGATCACTGCCCCCTCACCTCCAACCTTCTGGGTTCCTTCTAAGGCATCTGAACGAAGAGTCTACAATGCAGGGCCCTGGCCTGGAAATCGCCTGGATCCAAAGGTGGATCCCCACCAGCCACCTTTGATCTGCCCCATAAGGAAAAGAAAACAAGATTCTGGATTCAGACACACCCTGGTTCAAACTGATCTGGCTGGGGCCCCTTAACCTCCTTGGGGCTGAGTTTCCTCATCTCTGAAATGAAAATCACAGTATCCTCCTCACATGTCTTTTGTGGCAATGATATTTAATCATTCATGTAAAAACATTACATAATCCAGTGTCCAGCACATAATAGGCATTGAACCACAATGGTTCCTCCTCCAACTGCCCACAACTAGTTTATATTTCACAACAATAATTAAAACAACTTATTGAGTCTTTACTGCTTGCCAAGTACCACCCTAAGTATTTTGCATAGCTAATCTATTGCATCCTCAAAAATAAAATCCTCTGAAGTACCATCCTTATTCCCCTTTTATATGCCAGTCTCATGCCCCTTAGTAAGCTGCAGAGGTAGAATTCGAACCAGGATCCTCTAGACTTTAAAAATCCTGTTCTTGGGATGCCCCTGGTGGCGCAGTGGTTAAGAATCCTCCTGCCAGTGCAGGGGACACAGGTTTGATCCTGGTCCGGGAAGATCCCACATGCTGCAGAGCAGCTAAGCCCATGCGCCACAACTACTGAGCCTGTGCTCTAGAGCCCACAAGCCATAAATACTGAGCCCGCGAGCCACAATTACTGAAGCCCGTGCGCCTAGAGCCCATGCTCTGCAACAAGAGAAGCCACCACAGTGAGAAGCCCGCGCACCGCAACAAAGAGTAGCCCCCACTCGCCGTGACTAGAGAAAGCCCGAGTGCAGCAATGAAGATCCAACTCAGTCAAAAAAAAAATCCTGTTCTTTCCCGCACATCTGCTGCTTCCTGTATCCTCACAATATTCATGAAAACTTTTGCCTGTGTGGTCTTTTTAAAGGTTTCTCTCTTAACATTTTCCCTTTCCCGTTTATTCATTCATAAACAAGTTTTAGCTTGCTTAAGATAAAAAGTATCAGTGATAAAAAAAAAAAAAAAAAAAAGTATCAGTGATTTTCCCTATTCTGCGTTTATTTATCAATACATGATCCATAGCTAAGTATCTCCTGGCACATTAGCAAAGCACAGATATCCATAGAAATCAAATTGCTCTTTGCCAAACCCCAAGTTTTAGCTTGGTTAAAAAAACAAATTTTTTCATATTTTGGGGGACAAGAAATCTGGATCTTCATCCTAAGGCAGCATCCACCCTGGCTACAGCCTTCACAAAACCCAGTTTTCATTTATCTATCCTAAGGCACAATAAAAAAATTTTAACTTTTATTATTTGTGAGTTCAGCCTCTGCATTCACCTTACACTTTGTTCTCCAAGCCCCAGCTCAAATCCCCCTAGGCAGCCTCCCCGTTTCTTTCAGCCCAAGGCCCAATCCCCACATCCTGATGTGTCACAGAGCTCAGAGCCTGTTCTCTGGCACTTCCTTAAAGGGTATTCTAAGTGTTTCACATGTGGACATCTTGTCGACCTAAGAAGCTTATGAATTCCTCAAAGGATGGGATCTTGTCTTCTGTTGATTTTGAAACTCCTAAGGTGCTTAGTACTTTACTTGGCATCAAGTAAATGCCTAGTGGAATGTCCACAGATGTAATTACCCCCTTAAGTACTGAAAGTCACAAGCATACCTCCGTTTTTTCTTTGGAAGTTATCTGACTGCCCAGATCAAACCAGAATGATGTATGGTCCAGCAGAGAGCGAACTAGAGGTCAGTAAGCCTATCTCCATGACCCAGGTGACCTCCCACCTTATGAAGATCATCCAACCAGTCCAACCCAACCCAGCCCCTCCTTGCTCTGAACTCTTCATTTACAAGGAGGCACAGGCATCAACACTTCCTTCTTCTGATAATAACACTCCCCCATCCAACTCTTTGGAAACTGCTCTTCTCCCAGCATAACCAACGGTTCTGATCAGGGCCGAGTATCTCATCCCTCTGGCTACAATGATTCGTCCAAGGATAACCATAAAGATGAGCAACCCATCTCTCTGGTCACAATGATTGGTCCAGGGATAACCCAAGCTGGGGCAACAAGATCCTTCCCCATATATTTTTCTAACTGGAACTGGCAGAGAGGAACTCCTCCCTCTCTGAATTTAAGGGTGTAAGCATGAAAATCAGGAGCTGCCTGTTCTCTTTTGGAAGAGAGAAACCATCTGTGTTTAGAGAAAACGAAGGAAAAAAACAGATGACAGAACTTGAGAATTGACCACAGTCGAGCCCTGGCTGCAGTGATTCCTAAGGCAGCCCCTGCTGCTCTGCTGAAGACTGAGTTATGGGACCCCAGATCTCCCTTTTGCTTAAGTTGGGTTTCTATCAACTTGCACCCGGGGGCTTCCCTGGTGGCACAGTGGTTGAGAATCTGCCTGCCAATGCACGGGACACGGGTTCAATCCCTGGTCCGGGAAGATCCCACATGCTGCGGAGCAGCTAAGCCCATGCGCCACAACTACTGAGCCTGTGCTCTAGAGCCCATGAGCCACAACTACTGAGCCCACGTGCCGCAACTAGTGAAGCCCACGTGCCTAGAGCCTGTGATCCACTATGAGGGAAGCCACCGTGATGAGAAGCCCGCGCACTGCAACGAAGAGTAGCCCCCACTCGCTGCAACTAGAGAAAGCCTGTGTGCAGCAACAAAGACCCAACGCAGCCAAAAATAAACAAATAAATTTATTTAAAAAAAAAAAAAAAACTTGCACCCAGAGTGTCCTCGTAACATATCTACTTCCCAGGAGGGGCATGTAAATTAGTCCAGGAACAAGTATGGATTAGGCTGTCCTGCACAAGTGGGTGCCAAGAACTGAGCCATGGATTCCTCTTGAGCAGGGCCTCTGATGGGTATGGGAAGGGTGTTTTCAGGTGGTGCTTCTCAGCCTGCTGTGACCTGGGTCATAGCCTGCAGCATCAAAGGCTCATGACCGAAACCCCTGGGAAAAATGCCCCCTTCTTCCCTGCTGGCTGCAGTAGCTGATGGGCAAAGGGACTCACCAGCCTCCTGGTTGGATGTGTGAGGGAGAGGCCTGCTCTCCCTGCTCTAAGAAGACAGGTAGCACCAGGCGCTTCTGCAGCAGAGTCTGCTTTTCCACGTCAAGACGGCAGCAAAACAAAAGCCTAGTATTACCAACCTAGTATGAAAAGCTGAACTGGCAATCAAAAGCCTGAGACATCTCCACTACATAGGTAGAGAAATGCCTGGCTGCCTTTTTCCAGGCCACCACCAGGCTCCAATGAGAGGATAACAGTAACTACAGCTTCCTTAGCAGGCACTATGCACTGAGACTTTACATGCATCCTCTCATTACATTCTCACAGCATGGCCTGGCACACAGGCCAGAAAACTCTGGTCGCATTTTAGAAAAGAAACCTTACCCAAAACTTAAAGCTGCCAAGTTACAGAGCCAGGAGTACAAACCATGTCTACGTTAACAGTGTCTGTGCTTTAACCATCATTCCAGTCCTCCACCTGGAGATAGCACTGTCAGACTTAAGGGGAAAAAACAGAAAACACAGGACACCCAACTACCTTTGAATTTCAGATAAAAAACAAATAGCTTTTTAGTCTAAGTATGTCCCGTGCAATATTCTGGGCAGACATATATTAAAAGATTATTGCTTATTTGTCTGAAATTCAAATATAACTGGGTATTTTGTACTCTCTTTGGCAACTCTACCTGGAGATCCACTTTATGAACGCACTTGCAAAATGGCAGAGTGCTACACAGAGTAAAATTCTTTGGCTTTTAATCCTAACTCCCATCTAACTGAGGACAGGCACTGTCCTGGGACATTCGCATCCACAGCTATAAATCCAGGAAAGCACCCAGCCCGAGCAGCTTTCCATGGCCCTTGTGGAAATCAGATAAGCTCTAAGCAGAAGAGACACTTGGATAAAGTTCACTAGGATTCAGAAAAAATATTAACCACCCATATGTCCTCTCCCACCACCCACACACTGCCCTTCCCAACAGCTGGGGGATCTCTTTTGAAGCCTCTTATCCTCCTTCTCCCACCCCTTCAATACCTAGATGGCAAGGTCATCCCACTTGCTAAGTTTCTGGCCACTGCATGTCAGTCTTGTCCCAGAGTCTGGGGAATGTTACTGTAGAGATCCAGGCCCTACACTCAAGGCGTCACACTGTGACTGAAAAGACAGTGTACAATTAAGTGTAGCAGTGTAATGATACAGTTCCCACTCACTGGGCACCTTGTCCTCATCAGGCATTGTGCTAGCTACATTCGCAGAAAGGATCTCATATAATACGCCCAACACCTTGTCCAGAAATCACGAGCATCCTGTCTGAGCAGCTGGAAACCACCAGGAAGCTCCCACCCTGCTGTTAGAGATGCCAGATGAGACACTGGCTTCTTATTTGATGAATAATTAAAATCACCAAGCTGAGTATATTAGGATAAGGGGCCCTGCTCTTTTCCACTTCTTACTCTCCTCATAACACATTGCCTTAAACTGATTAAGATGTGCATGCCTCAGGGACATTTAGAGTAC
This sequence comes from Neophocaena asiaeorientalis asiaeorientalis, assembly GCF_003031525.2. Lineage (NCBI taxonomy): Eukaryota > Metazoa > Chordata > Mammalia > Artiodactyla > Phocoenidae > Neophocaena > Neophocaena asiaeorientalis. The sequence goes on along the minus strand of NW_020173955.1, from coordinate 4,242,753 downwards.
AAACTGGACTGGGTCCCAAAACATGGCCCCTGCCAGAACACATGTTATGGCCAAAGAATAGCAGAAAATGGCTCCATGATCCCTCCTTTGTGGACAGAGGGAGAAAGACAGTGTCTCAGTTTCCTTTCCCTAATAAAGGTCTGTGGTCCTACCAGTCACCTCCTCCCAGATCACTTTCACCCAGACTTTCACTTCTGTCTGGCAAATGGCTGCCCTGCCCTAGGTGACAAATGCCCTTCTATTGTCTCATTATGGATTCCTAATCTCTTCTCACTTTTCTCCATAATTCCAGTTGATAACAGTCATCAACTTTCTCTCACTGTTTCAGAGGACTTCGAGATAATGTAATCCCTTTTATTCATAAGCAGCTGAAGGAGATGACTCAACAAGGGTTTCCCAAGATCTAAGAAAAACAGAGCAGAATCTAACAGGTTCACAGAGGCCACACTACTTCCAACTTCCCTTACCACTTTTTCCAGCTCAGCCCCTGGTTACCCTGGAAGCATTATGCCTAAGCACTTTTAATGCTATCAACACTGCCAGATTTCCTAAGAACAGTTTCTCATCTTTTCCCAATAACTTACTCCCCCTTGCCCCACTTCTCAGCCTGGCCTTGTCCAGGCTTGGCTACAGCCATCTTGATTCACCTCTCACTTAGGGAGTGCAATGGAACTCTTTGTAAGGTGACTTGAAGCCAAGGAACCAGAAAGCAGCCCACCTCAGATGCTGCTTTTGTTGGTTTAGGCTTTGGAAACATCTAGTTTTATCATCCAGGAAATATGATGTGACACCTTGGATAACTGAATCCGAAAACGAGAAAACAAGATCCTATTGAACTTGCACGTCCTGCTTTTATCATCCTCTCTTCATTTTCTGGAATATAGCATTAATTGCTTCCATACTAAACATTATATCTGCTTTCAATCCCAGAGTCTTCAATGCTTCATAAGGAATGCTCAATATAAGTTTTTTCTTTGTTTGGGTTCTTTGTTTTGCTTGCTCTTTCAAGGTCTTCATTTTACACCACTAACTTGTGGCTTAGAGGACTGTTTTGTTTCTGCATTATCCTGTTTGGGAGGTTGTTTGTTTGTTGTGTTTTATTACTATTTTTAAGAGATCCTAGGATCCTAACTTTGCTTCCACTATCTGATACTTGACCTCATTCTCAGCTTTTTGCCTCTAATACTTCCTTTTCATCACCTAGAACATTCCATCTTACTTTGGGCCTCTCTGAAATCCCTACCTGTGTCCATAATCCTTCTCAAATCCCCCATTACTCTTCCCTTGGTTGTGAGTTCTTAAATAAAAGGGTCAGTAAAAAAATTTTCCCCTCAAAATGAGACACAGCCAACCAATTCCCCTTCACCACTTTTACAGTGAAACTCAACTTAAAAATCATATAGTTTTTAGAATTTTTCTTTCAGACCTGAGCCCATGCCAGTCACGTCTGTGTTCTTTACAAATGGATGGCTAGTCTTACCTCACAGTAACTTTTCCTCTCTAATCCTTCCCCCAAAACGTTTTCTCCCTGTCAGCTCACCACTGACTCTCTGCAAATCATCCTGTGATCCCATGTAGAAAAGATATGATACACAAATAAATTGTAGTGTCCTGTGCTTGGGGGTTATTACTGAAAACAGATTTGTAGTCAGAAAAAAATGCTGTGTATAGCACAAATATAATATATATATACAATGCTACATATATGGTACATATGTCAATAGCCTTAAAACCAGCATGATAATCTGCAAAATGAAACACAACTTCTGCCCAAACATCCTAAGATCTTTAAAGTGCAACAAGTGTCTCATGGATGATAAAGGTATTCAAAACCCTAGCTGTATATACTTCATCCATGGGTACAATTACATCCTGCTTAGCACTTTACCTCAATCATCATCTCATATGCTGTTCTTACCAGGGCTAACACTTGAGTGCTAACCGAGTGCCAGCACTCTGCTAAGCAGCATACATGCCTTAACTCTTCATTCTCACCAAAACCCCATGAGGGAGCTATTCTTATCATTCCTGTTTTACAGACAAGGAAACCAAGGCTTAAAGGGAATTTGTAACTTGCCAAAGTTCCCATAATTTGGCAAGTGACAGCGAGAATTAGAGCTCAAGTTCATCCACCTCCAGAGCTGGTCGGGGTGACCACCCTCATGTGCTCCTCCTCTTAAAGGGTTCCGAGGAGAGTTACCTTTTAAACCTATACAAGGCTCCAGAGTTTGCGGTCCTCCCACCAGCCTGCTCACCAGGCGACTCACCAGTCAGCAGTGTGGAGTAGGTCAAGCTTTGCTCCCCATCTTTTATGGAGTATAAAGATGATTAATTGCTTACACAGAAATTGATCTAACCACTATTTTATGAAAAATGCAGGATTTCCGTAACTTTAAAGGAACTTCTCAAAGAAATTTGAATTAGGGAACAAAGTAATTTAATTTTTCCATCACATTTTTACCTACTGATTAATGTAGAGTCCTGAGTGTTGGAAAGACTTAGGGAGATCAATAATAATATTAACCCTTATGAAAAGGTTTGCTATGAGAAAGAATTGTAGCTCAGGGTCTTCGATGGAAAACAGCCAAAGGTTAGAGTCCATGGACACCAGTGCTATGGGCAGAGAGTGGGGCAGGGGACAAACTCTCATGCTACTGTGATTTTTAACATTTCTTCTGAACCCAGGCTCTCTCCTGGTCAAGGAGATAATAATCCCCTCCTGTAACATGTTGAGACCAGGAGAGAGAGGCAACAGCAGGGCTGGCAACCACAGCCAGGCGACAATATCAGGTATAAATGGCGCCCTCCTCACAGCCCAGCAGACTACCCCCAGCTCTGTCCTATTAAGAAGAACACCCCTTGTCTCTCAGGCTGCAGTTGGTCAGGAGGATTAACCCCTCCCACCCCCTCACCCCACACCCCAGCATTCCCCCTCCTTCCAACAGTCCTTTGGACAGACATGACTGACAAAAGTACCACAGGCAATGATGTCACAAAGAGAGGGGGCAGTGTGCCCTGTTAGACCATCTTTCACTCCAGTGGACTCGCCTTCACAGACAAATTGATTTGCAAAGGTTCAGGCTGCCAGCCTGGGCTGCTTTGCATACAGAACGCTCCCTGGTGACACAATAAAAAGTGGCCAGGCTAACAGAGGAGCACAGCAGGGTCTGGCCAGTTCAAAGTCCAAACTCCACACCCCCTCACCTCAGTCTGGTTTGAAAGGTCACTGTGTGTCTGGGAAAATAGTCGCAGGATACAATCCTTTATTAAAGGTCACTATTTTTCAACAGCACTTAACACACACTTACACACAAATTGAGACTGGAGAGGGGAAAAAAAAAACTGGGGGCTGCATCGTATTGTATATTGTGCTTGCAAGATTTATGTCTTGTGGTCACCAGCAATAAATACACACTGCTTCAGTATTAAAGTTCACATTAATCCACTGATTCTCCCTCCCCTGGAAATCAGCCTCTTCTTTCCTAGGCAGATAGGGGCAACCAAGACTTTTTGTTCATCCCTTTTGTCCCTTCCCCATCTTTTCCTTCCCTTGTTGCAAGTTTTTTAGTTTAGTTTTTTTGAGTTTTGTTTTTAATTATTGGTGGGTGCTCTTATCATCACTGATGTACACTCATAGAACTTTAGTCCTGGTAGTTCCCTCTCTTGCACTATGCAGGATGTGTGCCTAGCATTTGAATCCAAGACCATGTGTACTCATCATGCCTGACACTCAAGTGTGTGTCTGTGGATCTGTATGTGTCCCAGACCTGGAGAAGCAAAAGTCAAGTTCTTTTCTGTGCTCCTTGTGAAAATCCAGGGGAGCACTGTAGCTAAACCAGTGGCCATAAAGCCATCAAGGAGACTGCCAGCCCTGCCTTTTCATTATGTTGTATGTTTTATTTGAGTAAATACTTCCGATACAAGCAAAAATAGCAATTGTATTTTCCTCCAGTAACAGACAGCTCATGTTTGGCTCCCAAAGAATGTTAACAATAGCAATCCCTGCATTCATAACAAAAGAGATTATCAAAGAAGTCAGCCTGAGCTGTTAGATTAATTTAGGCAAGAATTGCAAAAGGAAATATTTAGAGGAAATTCTATGAATTTCAAATAGCCAGCAAAATATATAATGTTGAGGATTCCACTCTGCTCTGTAGCACATTTTTTGCAAAGCTCTTGCTAGTGATAGATTTCTGAGCTATCAAAAGCACATTAATTTTTTCTGATTAAAACAGCTGTGAAAATATACAAGTGTAACTGTGAAAAATCCAGGGCTTATTGTAATACTTTAAGCAAAACAAGGATAACAGATTTTTAAATACGGACTTGCCGAAAGTAAAATATCTAACACGGGAGAACTAATTCCGCGTGTGCTTCTAATATTTTGGCATAAATACTCTAATCCTCTTGTCCATCCCGTTGGCACCTTGTCTACAGTTGACTTGTTAAGGGCAAGTTCCTTTGTAATGTCCTCAGCACCTCTCCATAGTTATTGACTGTGCTCTCATTAAAACCGCAAGATCACAAAAACGGCAGAAGTGAGAAGAGGTGGGAAGGAAGCCCACTCCTCACTACAAAGGTATTCAGTAAGGCAAAAAAACCTAAAGGCGGAAATGATAAAACATGACAGAAGTGAAACTGTCTGACAAGGAGGAGGGAGAAGGGAGGGAGAGGGAGGAAAAGGGACAGGAGGAGAGAGGAAGAAGGAGGACGGGGATGAGAAGGGGGAGCCTTCTGGAGGTGGGGCTGGAGTTCAGTGACTCTGTTTCCATGTTTCTGTTTATTTATAAAAATACAAGGGATCACAAAGACCAAGTTCGAGTTGCTTACCGTGTTCACCCAGAGTTATGCAGTGATACAGTCCACGAATGGTACACGCACACACACACTCACAGTCACACACAACTTATCTTCTTCTCATTATTTACAAATAAATCCTTTTTGGAGGAAGATGTCGACTTCTGTTGCTCATACCCCTGATCTGGGCTTGGCTGGTAATGATGTTACTGTGTACCTAGACTCTTCATTCCCTGATCGACTGCCTCGAAAGGGGTGACCTCATGAATAAAGTCATTGTATGATTCAAAAGCATGGGGGAGACACGCTTAACTACAACAAGATGCCTTTTGAGAACCATCCAAAATTCAGCCCCCCAACTCTGAAGACAGCATAAAGACTGAGAAGAAAAGAGAAAAGAAAAAAGAACGGAGAAAAGAAACTCTCTTTCCTCTTCCCCCTCGGCTGCAGGCTGGAAACAAGGTTGTGCTATGTGCTGCACTGACCCTCTGCAGGCTCCCATTCAAACAGAAATTTTGGGATCGGGGCTCCCTGTTGGACAGTGAGGTGATGGCCAAATGTTCCCCGTTCCCACGTAGAGCCCTTGCCTCTGAGACAATGACACAAATGCCACCGCCTCTCAAAGCTGTTAGGAGGACTCTGTAAATAGAAGTGTCTGGGATTCCAACCTATAGAGCCCCCAGGGTGTTGAAAGGCAGCACATTAACGCACAAAACGCCTGGATTCAGCCGAGGTTTTGCATCTGTCTCCACAAATGACGCTTTTAGGACAGCAAAGGATGCAGCGTCAGATTCTGAGGGGGTTTGGGAACAGCTGAACTGGGATGGCCCTTCTCTCCCCTCCTCTTGACTTGCTCTCCCTCTAGCCTCCACCCTGCCCCCTCCCCAGCCAGGTGATTAATTCCAAGCTCCAAGACAGTCTCTAAAGGGATGCACGTTCGTTGGTTCATTCGCTGCAGTGACACCCAGTGCTAGAGGAGAGAGGAACAAGCAGAGGCTTCTCTGCTGCCAGCTGTGGCCAGAAGCCTGCAAGTCTCCTCTGGCCAGGCTGAGCGTGTCCTGTTCGCCGGGCATCTGGGCAATCTGACCCACCCCAGGTGGGGTGCTAAGGGCCACAGTCTTAGATTTGATGATGTCCTGCATCCCAGGAGGGTTCCCGGTGTTTTTTGCCCAGTACAATGGTGCCCTCAAGCCCTGGCCTCTTCCTCTACACCTTGATTCTCCTGTCCAGGACTACTCCACCCACACTTCTATCTGTGCTCTATCCCACCCTCCCCTCCCCATCCCAGGAAACCTGTGGTCGGGTATCCATGTGTACCACCCATCCAAGTACCTTCCAGGCAAAAATCACCTCTCACTGTAAGAAATGGACTTTTCCATGCACTACAAGTCCCTGTGATTGTCCTTCCTAATGGACAGAGTCTGGCTCACACAAAGACCTCCCACAGCACAGTGGACCTTCAGGCTGAAAAACTACCATAATTTTTCTCCAAGGCTCATTGGTTTGGGACATTTTCGTTTTTCTAACTTTTGCAGGACCCAGATATTTTCTCATCTTTCTATCACTAAAGCCTATGATGATTATGTGTGAATGTGTGCATGAGTATGTGTGTTTGTGCAAATCACACCGAGGGAAATAGTGATGCAGTCATCCTTTGGTCACAGGGGGTGGGGGGTGGGGTGTCTCAGTTGCTCACAGATTTTGAAGACAGGCATCCAGAATGTTCTGGGTCAGTGTGTCAAGACCCAGCTCCATGTGGGCAGGGACTTTGTCTTGTATACTGCTTTAGCCCCAGCACCTAGAACAATGCTGGCTGTCACTTCATGCTCAATAAACATTTATTGAAAAGTTTTATATGCTGAAGAATGCAAGCATGTGTCTCAGTGGTCTCTGGCATTTCTTTTAGTTTTCACAGATTAAAAGAAAAATTGCCTGGGCAGGGGATCAACACCATCCTTTTAGCTTATTGAGCCTTTCTTTTGTGGTCCCTCAAGGGGAAGAAGACAAGGCAAATACATGCATGTATCTATGCATTCACACATGTGTGTGCAGGTATGTGCAGGTCTGTTGGGGGCGGGTAGCATATATAGGTGGTTTCTTCCCCTTTATTATGTCTGGTCCAATCCCTCTGCTTCTTTGCTGCCCAGCTCATGCACCTGAGCTCTGTTATAATAGCAATTACAATGGTTTTGACAGCCTTATGAGTATAGTTCGGAAAACAGCTGTCATGGAAATTAGCAAGTTTTGCCAACAGCTCAGCTCTGAGGTGATGGGAGCCCAGGCCGGGACAGGAGGAGTTAACCGAGATGAGTGAGGTGTTTTGCAAAGTCCCAAATCCCTAAACTCCCACAAAGATCTTTGATGGCCGTGATCAATAGATTCTCAGACCACAGTGACATAACCTTGTTGTGGCTCGGCAAGGGTACAGTGGCTAAAAAGGCGTGGGAAGGTGGAAAGGTGGGAGGAGCAGGGAGAGAGCATGAACAGAAGGGGATGAAGATCTCAGAGGCCCTACCCTGCACCCCCAGCACCTCCTTCCCACACCCACCTCTTCTTCAACAGGCATCACACAGCAAGTGACTGGTAATGGTTCTTTGGCCTTGTACAGCTTTTAAAATCCTTCAGCTGAAGCATCTCAGCTCCAGTTGCCAGCAAAGCTTGAGCACCCTTGAGACCCTGGTGCAGATAATCATCATCCACTCAGTGACAAGAAGCTGAGCGCCGCTTCGGTACCAAGGAGACCGAATGTGGCAGGGCACCAAGGTGCCATCTCAGACGCATCCAAGCAGCCGCCGTGGCGGCAGCCGCAGCACGCAGGGAGGTGTGTGTGTGCAAGTTGTCGTTTTTTCCCCCTTCTCTCTTCTTCTTCATCTTCTTCTCCCTCTTTCCTCTCAGCCTCCTCAGAGAATCCTTTCTCAAGAGGGATGCTGTTAACGCAGCTGCTCTTAGCAGCCTTCCCGTTACCCAGAGCCTGCTGGACCAAATTGAATCCTGTAGTCAATACTGTTGGAAAGGAAAATGACACTAATTTGTGTAAAAGTGTAATCAAAAGGCAGTTGGGTGATTTTTCTTGCTTTCATAGAAATGTGGGTTTGAGTTTATGATTATATAAAAGAGAGCCAGCCGGTCAGCAGCTTCCTGCCTTCCTTCCAGCACTTCCCAAGCACTCTTTCTGCCGTGTGACAGCATTATAGTTAATGGTGTTACATTATGTATACAATACACTGTGGATGGTACAGCTGGCTGGGATGGTCCTGCAGACCGGGGTGCCGATGGGTATTTACTCACCAGCTGAAAGGACGAAGAGAGAATATCTAGAAATAAAGGAAGAGCCATCCCTAATACACACAGAACTCAAACCCCCAGCAGCTTGGAACAGCCGGTGAATTTCCAGATCGCAAATGTCCCTGCGTTTATATTCCCTTTTCCACCTCAAGCCTTTGGCTCACATTTTCCATTCACAGAGTTCCCTGGCAAACTGAAGATGGTCTAAACAAGGAATACCACATCCCTTGCACGTATTAAAAATAGCTCTCCAAACAGCCCGAAATATTTTCATTCCATTGTCAACTTTCCATCTCACACCTTAACAAGGGGCAGTCCTCAGAGAGGGACAGCTCCGAGCAATTGTCCTTTGCATGTATGACTTTAAGGCCAAGTCACCAGGCCTCAATCCCCTGCCCAGAAGCAGGTCAATTTTCCTATTAAGCAGTTGTACAAAGGAGATGCAGACACTGGAGGTCTGTGGAACGGAAGACGCTGCTTCATTCCCGAGGCCGTGAGGACAGAGGTGGGCAGTGCATATGCAGCGTTGCAATCCCCCAGGGGCGCATGAACGTTAGGCACTGACCAGTACACTGGAAGAGGTCACAGTAATGAAGCCTGGGGCCTGGGAGAGTGGAAAAGGAAACCATCTTTGCCCTGAAAGTATGGAAAGTTTGCCAGGAACCGAAGCAGAGGATTTTAGGATCCCAGAGAGCCTGATGAAAGAAAGCTACATCTTTAAAAAGTTATTTAAGGGATTGGCCTTATTCAGGGGGCACCGAGGAGGTGGGAGCCTGCATGTGAAACCCCAGAGACAGCAGGGACAGTCTTGGGGCCTCTCCTTCCCCAGTCATGCCCCGCAACACCCCAACAAGGAAGAGCTGTCCCTATGTGCTGACCAAAATTTGAATTCACTTAGTTGATTCATTCATTCAATAAAATGTACTGTTCACCTACTATATCCCAGGCACTGTGCTACGTCTCGGGGATACAACAGTGAACCATATTGACAAAAATATCTGTCTCCATGGAACTTACATTCTACCCCTCCACAAAGGATGAAGCCTTTCAAAAGACAATGAGAGATGCAAACAGTCTGGGTAAAGATAACTAAGATATAAATGACCAAGGTCTGTGTTTTCTATAGGACTTTTAGTGAGGGAGGGAAAAGGAGCATAGGACCAAGTTGAAAGGGAAGAAGGAAGTGAGGGAGGAAAATTCAAAAGCCTAAGGCACCGAGGCAAGATTCACCCACTTAGCAATTTTGCTGAGGATTAGTACTGGTAATGAAGAGGTGATCACGCAAATACCCCTAGCGTTAAATGCCAAGATTATGAGTTACTGTTATATTTATAAGAGACAAGAAACTGGCAAAAATCTCTGCTCAGCTGCCAGTAAGCCTGGGTTCCAGAACCAGGTCTAAATGCAAAACTCCAGGGCCCCCCAATATCTGGACCAGTAGAGAAACTCCCCCTGATCTGTCTAGGCAGCTGGCCTCCTCTTTCTTCCCCAGGGCTTCCCAAAAATCTCTGTAATGCCAGGAGCCCAAACAGGTCAACCAGCACCCTGTTCACTGGAAAACATCCAGCAATTTGTAAAACAAAAATTCTTTCCCTAAAATTCTGGTGTGCTGTTCAAACTTATTTAAAAAACTTGACCTCCATCCTCAACCACTGCAGCACCCAAGAAAGCCACGGATTTCACTCAAACCACATGTCATGCTTTCCCCTGGCCTTCAGAATCAGAGTCCCTGAGTCACAGAAAAGCTGTCTTGCGTCTGAGTCATCCTGGAGCTTCTGGCCAGCGGCCTCCCTGCCATCGTGCTATTTCTAGCCCTGACAGAGTCACCATTTTTTTTCTCTGCCCTGATTCCTTTGACCCTCTACCTGCATCATGATATAAACTTTAGCACTGCCCCCACTACAGAAAGCCTCACTCTTTTCCTCAGTAACTTGCATTATTGCCAATTTTCTTCTCTCATAAGAAGAAAAAAGCTTTCAAGTTACTTCATAGGAACTAAGAAATAGCATCCACCAAATAAATGGTGCGCACACATACACACGCACGCACACACACACAACACACACACACACACTCACATGCAACCATCCCAAAACTATTGGCCTGAAAACTTGGCTATCCCACAGATGCTCCTTTCGACATAACTGCGTAAAAAGAGGTCAGGTCTCGGTCTGCAGCCTGAGCTCAGTCTGTGGTCTGCCCAGGGTCACTAAAATAAAAGATCACCCAGAGGGCTGAAAGAACTAAAGTTACTCAGTGTGCACACTGCCTAGGGGTGCCGAAACAACGTTGAAAGTACAACTTGGTATGGGATGGCTGTGTGGGATGTGAGATCGTGGCTGGCTGAGGGTGCTGAATGGCTCACTGATATATTGGTGTAGTTTGACTCTGCAAAGAATCTAGCTGAGAAAGACCCAAATACACAGAGAGAAAGAGAGAAAAGGAGAGAGACCTAGAAGGAGACCAAGTGATCGAAGGATACAGGATGAGTGACAAGGAGACAAAGAGGCAGGGAAGACAAAGGAGGTGCCCTCCTCTCCTCAATGTTCCCAGAGATTAGAAATGAAACCACAATGAATAAATCACCATCATGGTTGGTGATGATGGAAACTTCTTTTTCTTTGAGGGGAGGGAAAGCAGACGATGTCTTCTCTCTATCCAATTTTTTCAGTCTGCAGGAAACTGGGGAGAAAATGTAGACCAAGGAAAACAACAACAGCGACAGCTGGAGGAACAGACAGTGGCTGGATTAAGAACTGAGTGTGCAAGTTCCTGTGGCCATCACATTGTTGTGGTTTTATGACTCTGATCTCTCCCTGCCAATAATTTTTTCTTTTCTCCCCCCAGACTTGTTCCCTTAGGCCTTGCTTTACTGAACCTCAGACAATAGTGACCTCAGCATAGAGACATATATCCAGGCAGCCTCAGCCCGAGGCAGGAGACCAGGACACAAAGGGCAAAGGTTTGACCCTAAGAAAAATTTCTCAGGGGGTCGGATCACACTGCCTGGCCGGAGGGATTTTTTTTACCCTGATATTGTTTTCTCTCTTCAAGTGACTGATTTTCCCAGCCAAATCTTTAACTCCCTTGCAAGAGGAGTGATGTTTGCGTCTCTTCGGGGTTTGGGTGTAGATGTCTGCCTCCTGCCATTTCCCATCAAGGCCATCACTTTTTTTTAAGCTGCGGCATCTCCAAGTCTCAGCTTGATGATATGGGCAATGCAGCCAGGGCTGGACTGCACCAGCTCCCGCCTCCCTGGAACCTCCCACCTCCCACCCCTCTCCCTGACCACCGCCTCAGGGGACCCAGCATCTCTCAAAACTGCTGGGTTATGCATGGCCAATGGAAAGTCATTTGTTAGTTGCAAGTGTTCAAATTAACACTTACTCTTGTCTCTAAGTCTGCAGGGAAAACCAAGTCTGACTAGTAATTACAGCTTTGGGGGGTGAAAATGAACAGCAGTGTGGCAAGTTGAGGCCTTGGTGCAGAAGAGAACTGATTTCATTTGGTTGCAGCATTTTGATACTTGAGGCCCAAGAGCTAGAGAGGAGATCCTGGGGCAGAAAGCCAACTTATCCCACTCAGGAGAAGTGCAATGTCTTCAGGCCTCGCCATTATACCCTGGGCCTCAGAGCTCCAGGGCAGCATCATTCATCTTTGTTGGCTTTTTGAGAGTGGCAGAGATGGGGAGGAAGTTGTCCTGGGGTCAGTGGAAGACACAAGGGCACTATCATGGCGGCCCAACACAGCTGGTCCCTTTCTGCCCTCTGAGCTCAAAATACTATCCACTGCCCCAGACCTAACAGAATTTCCCACCCTTGCCACTACCACCTATAAAGAGTTTTCTGGCTACTCCAGCTCTTGCAATCTCTTGCCCTTCATTTCTTTGAAGCAATTTTTTCCACCACTCTTTTTTGCCAATGTAATTGCCTTGCAGAGTTGGCTTTTAGTTATAATGCTCAGTCCTAATGATATTGTATAATCTGGGAAATATTATCTCTAGTCTTGGGAAATTCTCAGCCATTACACCCTGAAATATTGCTTCTGCATTTTTTCCTCTATTTTCTCCTCTTGGGACTCCTATTAAACATACATTGGGGCCTTTTGATCTGTTCTTCAGATCTCTTAACTTTTTTTCATGTTTTTCATTTAATTAGGTCTTTATGCCACATTTTGGGACATTTCCTCAGCTCAGACTTACAGTTTCATAATTCATTTTTTTGCTGTGTGCAATACGCTATCTGGACTATTGTGTGGGGTTTAAAATATACCAGAAAATTCTTTGATAGCTTTTGCTCCAAGAGGTGGAGTCTAACTCCTCTCCCCCTGAGTTAGGGCTAGTTTTAATGACTTTCATCCAATGAATAGAATATGGTGGAAGTGACAATGTGTAATTCCAAGACTTGCTCATAAAAAACATTGTGGTTTCCTTCCTCTATGCTCTCTCTCACTTGCTCTAGGGCAGGCCAGCTGCCATGTCATGAGGACACATCATAGTGCACTATGGAGAGGCCCACATGGGGAGGAACTGAGGTCATCTGCTAACAGACCCATGAAAGAACCATCTTTCCTCCAGCCTCAGTCAAGTCTTCAGATGACTGCAGATCTGGCTGACATTCTCACTACCTCACGAGAGACCTTGAAAAACTAGCCAGCTAAGCAATTCCTGAATTCCTGACACAAAGAAACTGCGAGATAAAAAATGTTTATTGTTTTTAAGTTTTGACATGATTTGTTAACTAATCCACCCATAGACTCAATTTTTTTTATTCCAGTAACTATTTCTCCATTCCTGAAGTTTCTAATTTTTCCATAACCACCTGTTCTTGTTTCACTGCCTTCTGTTTTTATTTCTTTGCCCTCCCTTATCGTTGAAAACATTTAAATTATTTATTTTAAAACTTTTTTTTTTTTATTGCTCTATTACCTCCTTTCTTTGAATGTTGATTCATCCATTTGCTGAGCTTGTTATTTGTCTTTCATGGTGCTGGACTTCCTGGGCGCTGTGTAATTTTTATTTGTGAAATTATCTTTTATGAAAATTTCTTTCTATCAATATCCCGAAAACCCAGGGCAGTCTTAAGGAGGAATTGATAATTAGACTCAGGTTTCTCAGCTCAAAGTAATATGCTTACTAACCATGGCCCTGAGTATACAGCATGTTCCCAAGGTCCTGTCATGCTGGATTGTGCTTCTTAGGAGCTTAGCCACAACCCTAGGCAGGAAAGCAGGGGTTTTCTGCTGCCTCCCTCCCACATTTAATAGGGAGAGCCTGATCCTAGGCCTTAGCTTTATGTAGGCTGTATAACTCAAGCCTCTGGCTTTCAGGGTAACAGGGTCCCAGCCTGAGCCCATTGATTAGTCAGTCCCATTCCCAGTCCCCACAAGCCTAACAGCTAAGTCCTCCAAATTTCAGTGTGGCCCATGTATTAAATTATTTTATGGAAACCTCTGCATTTATGACTGCTGGAAATTTCCTCTCTTGATTTAAGCATTGACTGGGTACTTGTTAAATATTTGCCCCATCATTTGTAAGTGTTCAAGGTAGAAAGGGGAAGCTTCAGCCTGTGGCCAATATATTTGCCCTGCACCAGAAGTCTTATTTGCTAACCTTCCACATTTATTTTTCCTCTCTCCTCTGTCATACCTTAAGCTTCTAAAAGGCAGGGACAGGATCATGCCCCTTTTTCACTTTTCCTCATTGGAAGAGCAGAATGCCTTCAACATGGGAGCTGCTCTATAAATATTTGATTGACTGACAGGTGAGGGGATGATGTGATGGGGAGGTTTGGAAGGAAAAGGAAATAAAACTTCTCCCATATTTCATTAGGATATCTGACCCTCGGATGTGGAATCCTGCTAAGAAGGTGGTTCTTAGCTTTTTCTGGATCATGGACACTTTTAAAATCTAATTAGACTCTCTCTAAAAATA
>NW_020173955.1:4195631-4228656 GCF_003031525.2 Neophocaena asiaeorientalis asiaeorientalis | reverse complement strand
AAATAAAAAAATATATATATTTTATATATATATATTTATATATATATAAATATATTTATATAAATATATAAATATATATATTTATAAATATACATTTATTTATATATATAAATATATATATTTTTTAAATATATATATATATGTAATACACAAATACAAAATTCTACATTCTATTTCAGAGATCTAAGTAATTTTAAAAATTAATTCCAAAATATAAAAATGTTTCTTGGGTCCCTTAACAAAATTTCTTTTGGTGTTTTGAGTTACTTTTTTTTCTTGCCACTTACCAAGTATCTTTTTTTTTTCTTTAATCATTAGAAATCACCCTGTCCAGTGTCCTCTCTTGACAGACATGGAAGCTGAGGCCCTGAGAGCCTATGGGACTTACCAGAGCAAATCATGGTCTGACCTCTGGCTAGATGCAGCTCTAAGAACAGCTATTTTCCACTACCTAGACTGCTTCTCCCCGTAACTTTGGCACTAGGTACACTCCTACTTGGTCGCACCACAGAAAAGTCAGATCTAATCCTGTCAGTAATGATACTAATTTGTTCCCAATATGTTTACCCTCCTTTACAAATATCCCCTTGTACCTGGCCTTTTGCTGTAAACCACTAAAGACAACCGGTACATCTGAAAATGGTACTTACAATCTCAGCCCCCTTAGCCAATTGAATCTCAGCCCCCTTAGCCAATTGAACTTGTCATGCTCCCATCTGTCATTCAAGGTCAATTCAGCCAACATTTATTGATGTCTAGTATTTACCAGAAACTGCTCTCAACACTAAAAATACAGAAATGACCAAGGGCACACTGGGCTCATTGGCTAATGGAATGATAGACATGTGGGCACGTAACTATAAGAAAATGTGCATAGTGAACTAGGGGTATGTATAAAGTGGATATCCTTCTAATAAACAAAATTATAATTAATTTGAAAAAGTAGAAATTGTTTAAACCACATCCTCAATTTACCATAGAACAAATCTAGAAATTATTAACAAAAGTGATAATCCCCTACCAAAATACCCTTAGCTCCCTGAATTTTTAAAAATTCACTCGTAAGGGCTTCCCTGGTGGCACAGTGGTTGGGAGTCCGCCTGCCAATGCAGGGGACATGGGTTTGGGCCCCGGTCTGGGAGGATCCCGCATGCCGCGGAGCGGCTGGGCCCGTGAGCCATGGCTGCTGGGCCTGTGCATCCGGAGCCTGTGCTCCACAGCGGGAGAGGCCACAACAGTGAGAGGCCTGCGTACCGCAAAAAAAATAAATAAATAAAATAAAATAAAAATTCACTCATAAATAATTTCACTTAAAGAAGGAGAAAAAGTATAGCTCAGGACTATACAGAAAATTATAAACATGAAATTAGGAGATGCTCTCAAATCTATAGTTAGAGGGCAAATATATAGCCTTAAATGTTTTCATCAGTAATTTGTAAAAGGATAAAAATACATAAACTAAAATTTCAAATCAAATGACTTAGAAAAAGTAAAGAAAAAATGATTAACAGAAATTAATGTATTAGAAAAGAGCTGGTCTTATATATAAATTTAAGAGAAAAATATAAATATTCAAAATTAGGAGTAAAAAAGTGTATAATCCACCAACATGAAAATACTTTTACTTATACAAGAATCTCATGTGCCACAGTATAACAAATAAAAAATACAATCTCTGTAAAATAGATAACTTTCTAAGAAAATGCAGATTACCAAAACTGTATCCAAAAGAAGTAGAGAACTTAAACAAACAAATGCCATGGAAGAAATTGGAAAAGTCTGCCAAGGGATTAGACCCAGATGGCTTTATGGGCAAATTCTTTCAAACTTTCAAGAAATTGACTATTCTATTACTATATAAAATGTTCCAGACCATATAATTTTTTGAAATCTCCCTTGTTTATTTTGTGAAGTTAGCCTAATGCCAACACAAAAATCTAACAAAGACAAAAACAGCACAATAAACAAACAGTCTAACAAAACTCTGGCCAGTCTCATATTAGTAGAAGTAAAAAGATCAAAACACTTCAAGGAGGGTTAAGTACACTCATTATTCCCACTGTAGTTAAATTTTTTTTCTAGATGTTTAGCCAATGCAGTAAGACAAGAAGAAATAAGAAATGTAAACATTGAAAAGGAGACCAAATTAGCATTATTTGCATAACTGATAGTCACCATCCAGAAAACTCAAGGTAGTAAACCATTGAAACAAATTACTCAGTAAACTAGACAATTACAAAATAAATATATACATAACGGTAGCTTCTTAAAATAGCAGCAATAACTACCCAGCAAACATAAAGGGTAAAAGGTTCCATTTCTAATAGCAACAAAACTACAAAGTACCTTGGAATAAATTTAACAAAAAATGTGCAGGATCTTTATAAAGTTAATGACATGCTTCACAAAGATCCATAAAGAATAGAAAGAGTGTTATATAGTGTATCTGAAAGGTGAGACTTAATATTGGAAAGCTGTAAATTCTCCCCAAGTTAATGGACTTTTACTCAAAATCACAGTGAGAATTTAGGGAATCTAAAATAAAATGGTTTTGAATTTCAAAATTTGTTTTGAAAAAATCAAGAATAATGACAAGTTGAACTTCAGCTGCCAAAACAAATTATAAATCTAGTAAATAAAACAATGCAGGACAGAACAGTAAGCACCAAAACAGGACCAACCAGATAAAAACTTAGTCTAGGAAATGTGTGACATTTCAAATGAACAGGAAAGATAAAAATTTTTAAGAATGGTTTGTAGGACTACTGGGTAACTATTTGAAATTAAATGTAAAATTCAATCCTTACCTTATATGGCATGCCAAAATTCCAAATGGATTTTTAATGTTCAAAAAATAAAATAAGATGTTCAAAAAATAATGAAAGAACAAAAATGTAGATGAATATCAATCTGATGGTGGGTATGGAAAACTTTTCTATGAATAAAATTGAGGGAGGAGGGGGAAGGAGGAAGGAAAGGAGGAAATATTAACAGATTTAACTACATGAAAATTACTTCTAAAAATCAAAATGACATTAACAAACATTGAAGGCAAATATTAACTTGATAAAAACATTTGCGACATGAAACAGATAAAGAATTAATATTCTTACAATCAGCTCTTACAATCTATAAGAAAAATTAAAATATCGTTAAAAATGAGCAAATGAGATGGACAAGCAATTCAAAAAAGGAAAAACGCAGATTACATAGAAGTGTTTTAAATGTTTAGCTTCAATAATAACCAAATAAATTCAAATTAAAACAAAGCACCACATTTCATTTAATTTCAAAAACTGAAATATCCAAGGCTGGTGAGGATATAGGGTAATGACTTTTTAATATATTTTGTTAGCAGAATTGTACATTAATGCACTTCTGAGGAGCAATTTAGTAATATGTATAAAAAACTATACCAATATTCACCGCGTTGACCCAGGATTTCCACCTTTTGAATTTTACCCTAAGAAAATGATCAAAGCTACTTACAGAGATACGCATACAAGAATATTCTTCGCAGTATTACTTCAATAGAGGAGTTTGAATCCTCCAAAATATATAATCAGTCCCTGATTAAATGACTTACAGCATATCCACATGCAAAATGATTAAAATTTTATCTATAGATTATCTAATGACACAAGAAAATGTCCAAGATACATTGCTAAGGAAAATGTTACACAACAGTATGCAGAATATAACCGTAATGGTGTTTTAAAATTTTAATCATGAAATGTGTTATTTAATATCTGTCTTGTTCATTCTCACACTACTAGAATGTTCTCACCCCTGGCTGCATGTGAAAATAGTCTGGAACACTTTTTATAAAATACCCCTGCCTGGGCTCCACCCAAAAAAAAATAGAACAGAATTTCTGTGGATGTTGGTTTTTTGGGGTTTTTTTAACTTCTTCAACTGATTCTAATGTGCAGCCAGTGTTAAACACTACTGCTGTGTAGAGCAGTGATTCTCAACCTGGGCAATTCTGCCCCCAGGGGATATTTGGCAATATCTTGAGATGATTTTTGGTTATCATCCCAACCTGGAATGAAGGATGCTACTGATGTCTAGTGGGTGGGGGCCAGATTTCATGGGTGAAATTTGTCCCTCCAAAATCTTGTTAAAGACACAAACCCCAGTATCTCAGAATGTAACTGTACTTGGAGATAAGGTCATCAATGAGAGGATATTAAAATGAGGCCTTTAAGGTAGCCCTAAATCCAATATGACTGATGTCCTTATAAGAAGAGAGACACCAGGAATGCAAATGCACAGAGAAAAGGCCATGTGAGGATACAGGGAGAAGTTGGCCATCTGCAAGCCAAGGAGAGAGGCCTCAGGAGAAACCAACCCCCTGACACCTTGTTTTTGGACTTCCATCCTCCAGAACTGTGACAAAATTAATTTCTACTGCACAATTCCCCCACTCTGGTATTTTGTTATGGCAGCACTAGCGAATAGGGATGCTGCTAGATATCAAACAATGCACAGGACATTCTGCACAACAAAGGATTATCTGACTCCCAAATGTCAATAGTGCCAAGGCTGAGAAACTCTGCTCTAGAACCTAGCTCAGTGCCAAGTGTAGATAACCAATAAATATTTTCTTGAGTGAGATAGTTAATAGGTGAAAATCAGTAGGACTTATTCACCAGTTGAGTGGCAAGACAGCGCCACAGGGAAGAGCAAAGAATGGTGACCAGATTTCTGTTTGGGCCAACTAGGTGAGTGGGGAAGGCAGGGTTCAGCAAGATGGAAAGAAGAGAGTGGGGAATCAGGTGGAAGCTGAGGTGGGCAGCCAGTGGAGGTGTTCAGTGGTCAATCAGAAATAGCCTTCTGGAAATAAAACAAGGCATCACCAGTGTACAGAGAGAGGTTCAGCTGCTGTGAGGAGATAAGACTGCCCCAGAGGAGCATCTAGAATGAGAAAAGTACCAACGATGGAACCTTGAAGATCAG
This sequence comes from Neophocaena asiaeorientalis asiaeorientalis, assembly GCF_003031525.2. NCBI lineage: Eukaryota > Metazoa > Chordata > Mammalia > Artiodactyla > Phocoenidae > Neophocaena > Neophocaena asiaeorientalis. The sequence goes on along the minus strand of NW_020173955.1, from coordinate 4,223,697 downwards.
TAAAAGTCAAAGGGCAGGGAGAGGAAAAAGGTGCCTGCCCATCAGATAAAGGAAGAAGAAACAGGCCAGTTAAGAACCTTCATCTAGAGAGCAGATAGCAGAAGCAAGAAGAACTACAATCCTGCAGCCTATGGAACAAAAACCACATTCACAGAAATATACACAAGATGAGAAGGCAGAGGGCTATGTATGAGATAAAGGAACAAGATAAAACCCCAGAAAAACAACTAAATGAAGTGGAGATAGGCAACCTTCCAGAAAAAGAATTCAGATTAATGATAGTGAAGATGATCCAGGACCTCGGAAAAAGAATGGAGGCAAAGATCAAGAGGAGGCAAGAAATGTTTAACAAAGACCTAGAAGAATTAAAGAACAAACAAACAGAGATGAGCAATACAATAACTGAAATGAAAACTACACTAGAAGAAATTAACAGCAGAATAACTGACGCAGAAGAACAGATAAGTGACCTGGAAGACAAAATGGTGGAATTCACTGCTGCGGAAGAGAATAAAGAAAAAAGAATGAAAAGAAATGAAGACAGCCTAAGAGACCTCTGGGACAACATTAAACACAACAACATTCATATTATAGGGGTTCCAGAAGGAGAAGAGAGAGAGAAAGGACCCGAGAAAATATTTGAAGAGATTATAGTCGAAAACTTCCCTAACATGGGAAAGGAAATAGCCACCCAAGTCCAGGAAGCACAGCAAGTCCCATACAGGATAAACCCAATGAGAAACACACCGAGACACACAGTAAACAACTTGGCAAAAATTAAACAGAAAGGAAAATTATTGAAAGCATAGAGACAAGGGAGGACACTACATAATGATAAAGGGATCAATCTAATAAGAAGATATAGCAATTGTAAACATCTATGCACCCAACATAGGAGCACCTCAATACATAAGACAACTGCTAATAGCTATAAAAGAGGAAATCGACAGTAAAACAATTATAGTGTGGGACTTTAACACCTCACTTACACCAATGGACAGATCATCCAAACAGAAAATTAATAAGGAAACACAAGCTTTAAATGACACAATAGACCAGATAGATTTAATTGATATTTATAGGACATTCCATCCAAAAACAGCACATTACAACTTTCTTCTCAAGAGCGCATGTAACTAAAACCACAATGAGGTATAACCTCACACCAGTTAGAATGGGCTTCATCAGAAAATCTACAAACAACAAATGCTGGAGAGGGTGTGGAGAAAAGGGAACCCTCTTGCACTGTTGGTAGGAATGTAAATTGATAACAGCCACTATGGAGAACAGTATGGAGGTTCCTTAAAAAACGTAAAGTAGAATTACCATATGACCAGGCAACCCCACTACTGGGCATATACCTAGAGAAAACCATAATTCAAAAAGACACATGCACCCCAATGTTCACTGCAGCACTATTTACGATAGCCAGGTCATGGAGGCAACCTAAATGCCCATCGACAGATGAATGAATAAAGAAGATGTGGTATATATATACAATGGAATATTACTCAGCCATATAAAGGAACGAAATGGGGTTATTTGTAGAGACGTGGATGGATCTAGAGACTGTCATACAGAGTGAAGTAAGTCAGAAAGAGAAAAACAAATATATTAACGCTTGTATGTGGAACCCAGAAAAATGGTACAGATGAACCAGTTTGCCGGGCAGAAACTGAGACACAAATGTAGAGAACAGACACCAAGGGGGGAAAGCCGCAGAGGATGGTAGTCATGAACTGGGAGATTGGGATTGACATATATACACTAATATGTATAAAATGGAATACTAATAGGAACCCGCTGTATAAAAAAAAAAAAAAGAACCTTCATCTGAGGGCAGCCGTGGAAGCTACAACAGTTTTATATGTTAACTTGGCTAGGCTGTTATTCAACCAAACACTAATCTCCGTGTTACTAATCTCCGTGTTGTTGTGGATGTATTTTATAGATGTGGATAATACCTCCAATCAATTGACTTTAAGTAAAGGATATCATCCTACATAATGTGAGTGAGCCTCATCCAGTCAATTGAAAGACCTTAAGAGCTAAACTGAAGTTTCCCTGAGGAAGTAGAAATTCTGCCTCAAGACTGCAACACCAGCTCCTGCCTGAGTTTCCAGCCTGCCAGCCAGCCCTACAGGTTTCAGACTTGCTAGCGCGCACAACTGCATATGCCTATTCCTTGCTGTTTCTCTGAAGAACGCTGACTGATACAGAAGCCAAGGCGGGGTCAGAACTGATGGATCCATTCTGCACCTTTATGCGTTGGCTTTGGCATATATGAGTGAAAAAAAGAGGTCACTCCACACCCATGATGAGAACTCGGGAGAGGAGAAATTGAGAAAAGAGAGAAGAGGTCTGGGAGAGAGAGCACAGGAAGATTTCGAAAATGTGTGTCTGCCTGTGGAAATGAGGAGGGGCCAGGATAGGGGAAAATGGATAGACCAAGTCAGGATACAGGTGCCCAGCTGTCCCATGCTATCCCTGCTACCATTTGTGGGCACTCAACACACCTTCAGGGTCATGTGAAGCAGTTTACACTCATTAACCCTCACTACAAATCTTCTAGAGGAAGCTTTCATCTTTATTTTACAAATGTGGCAACTGGACCTAAGAGGCACTAATTATACTAGATCCTTCACTAGTACACGGGGGAGCCCAGATCCAAACTCAGGCCCCTGTGGTTCCACACTTCTGCTATTGACCACCAAGCTGTTATTTTGCAAGCTACTTGATGGAAATGTTAGGAGTTCAAAAAATGGAGTTCTAATGCTGACTCTGCCCTGACTGGCTACAGGGCATCGACAAGCAGGTGGTGGGGCCTGGGAGTCGTCTGCTGTGATGGAACAGCCCAGCCTTTGGCATCAGACACCTGGGTCTGGATCTCAAGTCTACCATTTATTGGTTGGGTGGCCTTGGGCAGGTTTCTTACCCTCCCATGATTTAGCCTCATCTTTAAAACAAAGATTGGGGCTTCCCTGGTGGTGCCCTGGTTGAGAGTCCACCTGCCAATGCAGGGGACACGGGTTCGTGCCCCAGTCCGGGAAGATCCCACATGCTGCGGAGCGGCTGGGCCCAGGAGCCATGGCCGCTGAGCCTGCGCGTCCAGAGCCTGTGTTCCTCAATGGGAGAGGCCACAACAGTGAGAGGCCCGCGTACCACAAAAAAAAAAAAAGATTAATGATACCTACCTTTAAAAGACTGTAATTTCTGAGACAGCATACATAAAGCACATAGCACATAGTAAGTATTCAAGAAATGGGAGTTCCATTTCATTCTCAATCTTTCTCTGGTCCTCAGTTTTCTCACCCATTCCACCTCCTACAGGGGTTTGGGGCTGGTCAAATGAGATAACAAATGCAAATGTCCTTCATAAATTCAGGGCATCATCATTATGGGAGGACAGGATGAGAGCACTGCCCTTTGTACAAAACTCAACCACCAATTGTATTACCCTAGTAAGTCATGTAAACCCCCTGTACCTCAGTTTCCCCATTTTAAATGCAGGCATGGTGAACATTTAGGCTTATGAGGACAAATGAGTGCAATCTGTAATTATTTTAAATTGGATTTCAGGCCATATGGTTGTTTTGGACTTCTAAACAACCAGATGACATCCCCAGCTTCCCCCACCAATATACACGCCTCCCCTATTCTACGACGGAACAGCATCCCCCTCACATCAGCTCATTTGTCTCCTCAAGGACACGCTACCTCAAACTTTACAGAATTTTCTTTTTTTCCTTCAGCTCCTGACTCCATGCACATCTCATGCCTTGCTCTCCCAGAGTTGACACATGGCTGAGCCGATATCCTTCCTCTGTTTCCTTTCTTGTTACTACATGTCCAGTAGTATTGCATAAAAGTGCTCAAGGGGAAGGGTCAAGCTCAGTTTCAAGCCTGAGGTCTGGGATTACATCAAATCCGTAACGTTTATCTGCCCTTGCCATCAGCCAAATACTTCCCAATTTAGGTCTCACTCACATCAAGAGAACACTGAATTGTCTGGGCTACAGCAGGCCCTGCTCTCGCGTCCATTTTTCTTACTTAATTCCAAGGGTATAGCTTCCAAACCCATTTAGACCTGTGTAATGGTCACAGACATTGTGGCTATTCGGGGCCAGGCAGCACTTCTACCTGAGGCAGCTGTAGGGCCTACCGTCAGAATGAACAGACCACCTCTGTCGGGCTGGAGGGGGGGAAGGCCCACACAAAGGGCTTTTTGTTTCAATTAAGTAAGAAGTCAATTTGAGCCCCATTTCCAAAGTGCCTCGCTCTCCCTTGCCTTGGGCACACACTGAATGTTATTCTTCTGTGACAAAACTCCCCCATTATACCATGCACAGTCCTAACTTAGGGGTGGGGGGATACTGACTTGCCCCAAACACCAGCATTTTTGTGGAATTCCACCTAGAAGATGCCCCTGCCAGCAGATGTGGCGTCTTCCTGTTCTCTCGCCTCTTTGTTCATAAATTCATTTTATTGCCACTATCTACAAGGAATAATTGGGTACATCCTCAGTGCCTAGGGCAGTGCCTGAAACCCAAAAGGCACTTTATAAATATTTGTGTAGTGAATAAACACATGAATTATGCACAAATAAAAAGTTCAAGTGGGGGTGAGAAGGGAAAACAGAGTTCGGGGTTTGGTTTCCATTTGGTTTCATTTTGTATTTAAATGAAAGAGGAGAGGAAAGAACTATAATTTGGGTTCTAAATTAGAAGGCAGCTAGGCCCAGGAAAAAGTAAGTCATTTGTTTGACCATCTGGGGGCCTAATGGTAGACTAGCAGGTACCTGCTATTGACAGCTCAAGGTATGGCTCTAGAAATCTTCCGGGTGCAAGAAGCTCCATCCACCAGATTGGGGGCCTCGTCCCTGCAGCCTCTGGGCCGCACTTCTGCCTTGTTTTGCTCATCCTGCTCCATGTACACCACCTGAATGAGGTTCCTTAACCCTGACAGCTTTCTCTAGGGAGCAATTAGAGCCTTTAAGATCTTAACCTGTGTTTCACCAGAAGTCTTCTCATTAGTTACTTTAAATGTTCCCAGGGCCTAAGACATTAAGATTTAAAGGAAACAACTGACTGCTTTTTTCCATGCCAAATCAGACCGTTGTTTAACATGGTGAGAGCTACCACTGAGGTTACTGAAGTAGAAAAAGGCGGGCATATGCTGCTGGAGAAAAGGAACTTACAAGGGAAATTCAAACCAAGAAAGGCTCAGGGACCAAATGAGTCAATGCGATGTCTTTAAGAATCAGGCTTTGCAGTAGTCCTGCAGCCCGAAAGTCAGACCTGAACTGGCCTCTGGGACTCCCAGAGCATCTCTGTACTGTATCTCACCTCACAAAATAGTCAGACTGGAGCTACCAGAGAGGTGCATGCCATGGGCAGGAGGCTTCATGGAGAAGGAGGTCCTGGCCTGCCTTAAAGGATGTCAGGCCTAGCAGGGTCAGGAAGCAGAAATCAAAGCATAGTGCTATGTACAAGGCGGTGAGTGACAGCTGGGCTGGAAGCTTGTTTTGAAGCAGGAGATGAAGGTCTCCCTTCTGACCACGCCCCACCCTGCCGAGAGAATCTCGTCCTTTGTGGGAAAGTGCTTTGGGAAACACCAAAGTTATCTTTGTCTGAGTTATGTGGGGAATTCATTATTGAGTCATCTTGGAGTTCTGACTTGTGATAGTGGTTCCAATTTATTAAAAATTTATTCAAAATTTCTAAATGGGATTAGGTCAAATCAGAAAATGGAGGTGGATGTCATCCCCTTCAAACCTGAAATATATTAACTCAGGACAGAAAGAGGCCTTCTAAGTGGGCAGGGAAAGACCAACTCATCTGTTTGGTGTCCAGCTCAGGATAAATGGAAAACATCCCTGGATTCCTCTAAACACTTATGGGCTTCTATTTACCAGAACTTTCTCAGAAAGAATTCTTCACTTTTCTGAGCTGTGAGTTTATGCAGGCATCCGGATAACTCAGTAATTAAGTCCCCACGCAAACCAAACTCAGATGATTTTTTGCTTTCCCATCATTTCCCATGAAGGCCTTTTTCTCTTTGCAGGGTAGGGTGCTGTCAGAAAGACCAAGGCAACATAAGCTTGCCTTGGGCTCCTTCCAGTTCCCAGGTGGCTGCTTCCATGCTCGTGAGGACCCCACACCCAGCACGCCCCGCTGCCATGCCCTAGTAGACGCTGCCATCCTTGGTGATTACTCCATGACAAAGGCCATCTTCCTGGGCATCGTTCTTCCCAGGGGCCCGATAAGGTCATCTAGGCCTTTTGTTCTAAGTAAGATTCTAAATTTTAATAAGGGTCTTATGCAGACATTGCCTGCAGGCAACACTAACCATATCTTTATCAATCCTTTCTCTATTTGAAGAAATTCCCATGATATCACTCCTGCCTCCTCGCTGTCGTCACAACTCAAACTCCCATTTTCTTTTGCAACTGAGAGGCAGGCCTGTGACCTAGCTCTGTCATTATACACATCCACATAAGATTTTGTCCTAGAAATGAGGAAGAGAGCAACACAAGGAACCAGGCTCTGTCAAGGGCATCCCTTTGGCTGACCCCATTAGCAGCAGGGGCATCAGGCCTTGGGGCACCAGGTACGGATCCAGACACAGAAGCTGCCCTAATGCTAGAAACAGCAGTGCATGCAGTTGAGTTGAGATGATGGGTTCCTGGCATTGAGTTCTCAGCAGTTGCAATGGTGGTTTCATCTTCAAACTAACTCTACAGTGCTGGGGCACTTTTCCTGGAAGCTTAACCTTGAATTTGTTTCTCCTGCAACTCCCAATGATTTTGGGGGGTGGGAGGGAACAAAACATCATTTAATAAATACATTTTCTTCTTGAAACAGTCCGAGAGGTTTCTGTTGCCTACAATTAAGAACACTGACAATATGCATTTCAGAAGCCAAGGAGCAGGAGCCTGGGGCACACAGACATTTGACACCTGTCCATGCTCTGGGGGGGGCACTCTCTTCCACTGGTGACAGGGTAGAGGAAAGGGGTCATCCCTTCCTGGGGATACAGGGAACTAATTCTTTCAGTGCAAGGCAACCTCCTAAGGTAAGGCAGTCCTTCCTCTGAATCAGTGATATCTGCAGATGTAAGTTCCTTTGACACCCACCTAAAGCTATGTAACACAGAAGAGCTTCAAAATGTGACCTCAGGCCAAGTTAAGCTTCGATGATCTCCCCTTTCCTGCCCTTCCCCAGTCCTAGCTTCATCTTTACTTCACCTCTTTCCAGACTCCCAGTTACCTCCTTTCTCAAAGCCCTCTCTTCCCACCAACCTCAGTCAAACTTGCAATCAACCCCTTTACAGTATAACCACTAAAAATAGCTTAGAATATTATCCTTCACCTGAAGTATTTGCATGATATAGGTATCAGAGCCTTAGACGAAAAGAGCAAGACCTCCTGGTGAAATTCCAAGCATCAGCCCAGTCAATAAGGGAAGTTTGTGTTTGACTTCCTTCCATTTTTATTTATTTGTTTGTTTGTTTGTTTTTACACCAAAGACTTCCTAGGATGACTAGAAAGCCATTAGAGAGGAAGGAAAGGGTCTAACACTTATTAGAAGTTCCCATGCTGGATGCTTTTCCCAGCAGTACCACATCTACCCCTTGCCTTCATGGCTTCAGCTACACTAACCACCTCCTGGCTCCTCCAACATTCCAAGCAGTCTCCAGCCTCAGGCCTGTGCATTCACCAGTCCCTCTGCCTGAAGCACACTTTGCCCAGATACCCAACAGGCTCACTCCCTACCTTGAGGTCTCTGCTCAAGTGTCCTTAATTAGAAACACCTTCTCTGACCACCTGCCCCTAACCCCCTTACTCCTGGTATTCTCACCTCCCCCTTACCGTTTTATAAGTTCTCCATATCACTGATCACCATAGGACACGCTTACTAATTTACTATCTAACCCCCTTCCCCACCACCACCACCAGAAGGTAAGTTCATAAAGGCAAGGATTTTTTTCTTTGTTCCCAGCAACTAGAATAATCATTGGCACGTAGTAAGTGCTCAATAAAATTTTTTGAATGAATTAAATTCATACAGAATGATGTAACCATCATTCTCATTTTCAGAAAAAAAAGGGCTATGTTCAGAAAAATTAAATCAATTGCTCAAGGTCTCCCAGCTAATCCATGGTGAAGCCTGCACCCAAGCCTAACTCTGTGCAACAACAAAGACCAAGCTTGCTCACCTCTACCATGCTAGGCAGGTTAATCATGGAAACCACAGGATCAAGGCCCACTCCCTCAGTTCCTTAGTGACTTCCCAACCCCTTCCTGGAGACTTATACTTGCATTGCTTAAGGTAACACTGGCTGTTTCATCCAATAAACCTTCATTTCTAAGGGGGTTAACACAATAAAAGAGTCTGACAACCGTGTTCCTTGTAGGAATGTTCTCCAACTGGTGAATCAGGGACCCAGGCTCTTTCTAACTTGTGGGTCCACCATCTTTGTGCCACGGCTAGCACTCAGTCACATGACTAACACAAATGCAAAGGAGTCTGGGAAATTTAGTGTGGTTGTGAGCCCAGGAAGAGGAGAAAAGAGTTATGGTGATCAATTACCAGCTTTAAGAAGGTCCAAGTGTCATCTTTTATTAGCAACTCAGGTTTTCGAATGCCCAACCACTGAGTGCAGACGCACCATGCAAAGAGGTGAACCACCTAGACCTAGAATTCAGGCAGTCTTGGGTTCAAATCCCAGGCCCACCACTGACTACTTGCTTGACCTTAGTGAGGTTACTTAGCTCTTTAAGTCTCAAGTTCCTCCATGATAAAATGGGGACAGTAATCTGTCTACTTCATCAGATTGTAGAGAGGAAAAGCTGAGATAATGCTGGGTATGTAGCACAGTCCTGACACATGGCTATTATTAGGGAGAAGATGCTCAGGAGAGGGGTCTCCAGCTTCTTTTCCCAGTACTTTTACCTCCAAGCTAGCCTGTGGTCCAGAGAGCTATTCTAGGTCTCAAAGCTTAAATGAGACAAGCTTTGTCCCCACTTGACAAGTGACCTGTGAGTCCTCTCTGTTGCATCCTACTCGTGGTTTCTGACAAATCTCCCAGTATGTGTTTGCATAAGTCAGTTTGAAATGCCCTTTCCATTAACAGAGGAGCTCTGCTATTAACTAATTACACTTTGGCTTTTCCTGTGTTTGCCTCTGTGCCAGGGAGAAGAGGCCAAGTGTGAAGTGGCCTCTGGCATGGAGAGAAGGCTTCTGCAGATTAGGATGGGTAGGGGCTGGGGTGGGTGACAGGGCTGCTGTTTTCTCTCCTTTCTTTTCTACAAATCCAGTTGTTGGGAGAGAGGCCTGATGAAAAGAGGACCCCTGGAGGAGCTGCTCTGAATTCCCCAAAAGAATTGGGGAAACTCAGATTTTTAGAAAAATACTGATGTTCAAAAAAAATAGATTAAGTGCTCAAGGTCACCCATCAGATACAAGGTTTGCTTATAGTGGGGTCCTAATGGGAAAAGCTGGGTCCCGGACACTAGACCCCCACTGCTGGTTCTGATCCCGTGACCAACACCTGCAGGAGTGGTCTGCCCAGTCCCACCTTCTGCTGTGCCTTCCTCCATATTGGTAAAGAAAAATAAAAGCCTTGGTTTTGGAATGAGTCAGTTGTGAGTTCAAATCCCAGCTCTGCCACTTAGGCAAGTTGTATAACATCTCTGAATCTCAGCTTCCCTAGGTGTAAAGTGAAAATATCTATCTCAAGGGGACACCACAGGATTAACTGTGAAAAAGGGTGACTCAAAGTAGATACTAATAGGTAAGAGTTTCCTACTGTGACCCCTACCCTTAGATCTCTCTCATGGCTATAGAACTTGATGTCACCAACCTGAAAATGTTCTTAAGTTGTTGCCCCTCTCTGAGGTATTCTCACTTTAATACAATGCAGTGTATAGCTGAGGGGTGGGGAAGTTTGCCACACTTTGAATGGTGAGATGCAAATATCTCTGTTACACTGATGGGGTGGGCCCAACAGAAACCCACTTAATGGGGTCTGAAGAGACTTTGGGGGGACAACTCTTCCTGAGTGAAGGAGTTGGGAATTTTGAGCTTCACCCAATAGAAAGCCTTTGCCACAGAACAGGATAAGGGGTTTTGAGTTGGAGTCAATCAAATCTATCCCTATCCCAGCTACATGGATAGGTGTCTAGGTCCTGGGCATAGAAAGTAAATAAAATAGAAAGAACTGTGCTCCATTTCCAGTTAGAGTGCAGAAAATCACAAGAGACCGCTGCTACCACACTAACAATGAGAGCAAGACAGATAAGCGACAAAATCACAATTGTTTAAAAATCATCAGGGAACCGAAGATGCAAAGAAGGGAAAATGAACTAAATTTCAGAAAGCAATAACCCCTTCCTGGCAAGAAGAGAGACATGATGCTTTCATCATTGGTGAAGACACAGAGAAACAGAAATCTGCCATAGATGGGGGTAAGGAGAAACCTACCAAACTTCTGACAAACTTATAGTGGTGAGTGGGTTAGCACAACAGATTAAGACCCTGAGGGGTCCCAGCCAGACGGTAAATCTGTACCTACCCACCACCCCACTCCCATTGTTTTCATCTATACCCAAAGTTAGTATGCTGAGCGGCTGGGGGGGTAGGGAAAGAGGGATGAGATAGATCCTCCTGAGGTACCCAGGGCCTTCTCCAAGGGCAAGGCTGAAGCTGGGGGTGGAGCAGGAGATCTGAGAGAAATCCCTCCAAGGCACTTGGGGCCTCTACCAAGTGCACTACAGCCATTCTCCATAATATGTGTGCAGGGCATGTGTGTGGAGAGAGAACTCTCAAGATGCAGAAAGATGGGGGTAAAATTGGAAAGCAAAGAGAATATTTTTCATATTAATATTTTATATTCCTAAAAGATGAAGACTTTTCTGAAATCTCACCAGTGCTCAGATCCCAAACCCTGCTAAAAGGAGTTCTGATTCTTTCCTCAAATTGTTTTAAGGCAGTGGCAAAATGAATCTAACTTCAGTTGCAATCAAGCCCAGACTCAGCTGAACTACTCAGATGAGACTGACTCATCTCCCAACACATGCCCTCAGAAAAAGACAATCTCCTCTGCTGGAGGTGACTATTATTTACTTAATTTCTACTGGTGTTCTATACAAAATGTCCCATATATCAAAATATATGAAAGCTGCAAAGAAGCAAGAAAATGTTACCCATGTTCAAAAGAGGAAACAGACAATTGAATCATATCCAGAGATGGCCCAGGCAGGGACTTTAAAACAACAGTGATAAATATTTCAAAGAAACCAGTAGAAAAAATACATGCATGAACAGATTAGTAATTTCAAAAGAGAGAAAGAAACTATAAAAAAAGACCCAAAGAAAACAACAGAAATGAAAAATATGATATCAAAACTGAAGAGTTTATTTAATGGACTTAACATCAAATTTGATATAGCAGAGGAACAGATTAGTGAACTTAAACACAAATCAATAAAAATTATCCAAACAAAAACAAAGAGTGAAATAAAGAGAAAAAGAACTCTGGGATAACAACAAACAGTCTAGAAAACATGTAATTGGAGTTCTAGAAGGAAAAAAAGAGGGATAATAGGGTAAATATATATATATATTTTTTTTAAGATAAAACAGCCAAGTGCTTTCCAAAATAAACCCATAGATACAAGAAGCTCAATGAACCCAAGTAGGATAAATACAAAGAAAATCACACCTAGTCATACTTAAACTGCTGAGACTCAAAGATAAAGAGGAAATTCATAAAAGTAGCCAGAGGAAAAATTACTTAACAGGGAACAACAATAAGAATGAGGCCAGAAAACTGGAACAACTTCTTTACAGTGCTATAAGGAAAAAAGAAAAAAACTATCAACTTAATGTTTCATATCTTGCAAAAACAGAGGCAATATACAGACATTTTCAAAGAGACAAAAAGAGACAATTTGTCTCCAGCAGACCAGTACTACAAGAAATGTCCCCCTCAAAATATTTTATATATATGTGTGTGTGTGGGTGTGTGTGTGTTTGCGTGTAATACATATTTGTTTCTTTGTGTGTGGGGTGTGTGTGGGGGGCGGGGGAGAAAGATCTATCCAAACACTAACATAAAGATATATATATATTTCTGTAGATAAATATATAGAAATACAAATAAACACTTCTGTGTGTGTATATGTGTACATATATACATATATAGAGAGAGACAGAGAGATAAAGACAGAAACAGAGATGGAGAGAGAGAGACAGAGAGAGAATATATATACATATATCTGTAAAAAACTACTGACTTAAAAAAGACAACAACAATAACAATGAATTATGAGGTTTACAGCATAAATAGAAGTAAAATATATGAAAACAAAAGCACAAAGGACAAGAGGCAGGTAAGGTCCTTACACTATTCATAATGTATGAATGAATGTATTTGAAGGTAGATTGTGGTCACTTAAAGATACACAGTTTAATTTCTAAAGTGCATATGTTGTAAAAATAACACAAAAAGTAGCTAAAAGTCAATAGAGAAGACAAAAGAGAAAACTAAAAAATACTTGATTCATCCAAAAGAATACAGAAAAAAAAAGAAACAAAGAGCATATGGTGGAAATACCAAAATGGTAGACTTAAACCCACTCATACATTTAGTTACATTAAATATAAATACATTAAACACACCAACTGTAAGGCATAAATTGCCGGACTGGATAAAAAAGTAAGACTTACCTATATGTTATTTTAAAATAACATACGTTAAATATAAAGAGACAGAATGAAAAGAAGAACAGAAAAAGATATTCTAAGTAAACTGTAAGTATAAAAAACTAGTGTGCTGTATTTAAATCAGACAAAGTGGATTTAAGACAAAACATGTTACCAGAGACAAAGAGAGCATCTCATAATTATAAATAAGGTCAATTCATCAGGAACACCTAATAATCCTAGTATATACTCAAAACAGGGTTTCAAAATTCACAGCACAGAAACTGACAGAACTAAAGAAAAAAAAGAGAGACATCCACATTTATAGTTGGAGATTTAACACCATTCTCTCAGTTACTGACATAAAAAATAGACCAAAAAAATCAGTAAGAATATGAGTTGGACACCACTTTTAAATAATTTGACATAACTGGCATTTATAAAACACTGTTCCCAATACCTACAAATATTCATTAATTTCAACTGCACCCAAAACATTCACCAAGAAAGACTACATGCTGGGACATAAAACAAATCTCAAACATTTATCAAGGACTCAAAATCATATCAAAGTATCAAAATAATATTCTGTGATCACAAAAGAATTAAGTTAGATAGCAATTACAATAAGATAACCTAGAAAATACTGAATTATTTCAAAATTTAAATACCCATTTCTTTTTTTTATTGAAGTATAATGACTTTCAATATTATATTAGCTTCAGGTGTACAGTATAGTGATTCGATGTTTTTATACATTACAAAATGATCACCACAATAAGTCTAGTTACTGTTTGTCACTACAAAAAGTTATTACAATATTACTGACTATATTCCCTATGCTGTACATTACATCCCCAAGACCTATTTATTTTATAATGGGAAGTTTTTACCTCTTAATGTACTTTACCTATTTCACTTATCCCCCCACCTCCTCCCCTTTGGCAACCACCAGTTTGTTCTCTGTATCTATGAGTTGTTTCTCTCTTGTTATGTTTGTTCACTTATTTTTTATGTTCCACACATAAGTGAAATCATGCAATATCTGTCTGTCTCTGTCTGACTTATTTCACTCAACCTAATACCCTCTAGATCCATCCATGTTGTCACAAATGGCAAGATTTCATTCCTTTTTTATGGCTGGGTAATAGTGAATTGTGTATGTGTGTGAGTGTATATATATATATATATATATATATATATACACACACATATATATGTATATATATGTGTGTGTGTCTGTGTATGTGTGTGTGTATATATATATATATATATACACACAATAGATTATATATATACACACACATCATATCTTCTTTATCCATTCATCCATTGGTGGACATTTGTGTCATTTCCATATCTTGGCTATTGTAAATAATGCTGTGATGAACCTTGGGGTGCATGAATCTTTTCAAATTATTTTCATTTTCTTTGGATAAATACTCAGAAGTAGAACTGCTGGATCATATGTAAGTTCTATTTTAATTCTTTGAGGAAGCTCCACACTGTTTTCCATAGTGGTTGTACCAACCGATACTCCCACTCACAGTGCACGAGGATTCCCTTTTCTCTGCATCTGCACCAACACTAGTTATTTCTCATGTTTTTGATCATAGCAATTCTGACAGGTGTGAGGTGATATCTCATTGTGGTTTTGATTTGCATTTCTCTGATGTCCAGTGATGTTGAGCATGAGTTCATGAGCCTGTTGGCCATCTTCATGTCTTCTCTGGAAAAAATGTCTATTCAGGTCCTCTGTTCATTTTTTTAATCAGATTGTTTTTGTTTTGATATTGAGTTGTATGAACTCTTTATCTATTTTGCATATTAACCCCATGTTTGATATATCATTTGCAAATATCTTCTCCCATTCAGTAGGTTACCTTTTCATTTTGTTTATGGTTTCCTTCTCTGTGCAAAAGGTTTTTACTCTGATGTAGTCTCATTTGTTTATTTTTGCTCTTGTTACCCTGGCCTAAGGAGACAAATCCAAAAAAGTATTGCTAAGACTAATGTCAAAGAGCTTACTGCCTAAGTTTTCTTCTGGGAGTTTAATGGTTTCAGGTCTTACATTTACATCTTTAATCCATTTTGAGTTTATTTTTGTACATGGTGTGAGAAAGTGGGCTAGTTCCATTCTTTCGCATGTAGCTATCCAGTTTTCCTAACACCATTTATTGAAGACTGTCTTTTCCCTGTTATATGTTCCTGCCTCCTTTGCTGTAGATTAATTGACCATATAAGTGTGGACTTACTTCTGGGTTCTCTATTCTATTCCATTGATCTATGTGTCTTTTTATGCCAGTGCCATACTATTTTGATTACTATAGTTTTGTAGTTCGGTTTGAAATCAGGGAGCATGATGCTTCCAGCTTTGTTCTCGTTCTCAAGATTACTTTGACTATTTGGGGTCTTTTGTGGTTCATACAAATTTTAGGATTATTTGTTCTAATTCTGTGAAAAATACCATGGGTATTTTGATACAGATTGCATTGAATCTGTAAACTGCTTTGCATAGTATGGATATTTTTAAATTAATTCTTCCAATCCAAGAGCATGGTATGCCTTTCCATTTATTTGTGTTGTCTTCAGTTTCTTTCATCAATGTCTTTGAGTTTTCAGAGTACAGGTCTTTCACCTCCTTGGTTAGATTTATTCCCAGTTTTTAAATTCTTTGTGATGCAATTGTAAATGGAATTGCTTTCTTAATTTCTCTTTCTGATAGTTCATTATTGGTGTATAGAGGTGCAACAGATTTCTGTATATTAATTTTATATCCTGCAATTTTACTGAATTTATTAGTTCTAATAGTTTTTTTGATGGAGTCTCCAACTTTCTATATATAGTATCATGTCACCTGCAAATAGGGACTGTTTTAGTCTTCCCGTCCAATTTGGATGCCTTTTACTTTATTTTTTTTTCTTTGTCTGATTGCTGTGTCAAGGACTTCAATACTATGTTGAATAAAAGTGGTGAGAGTGGGCATCCTTGTCTTGTTCCTGATCTCACAGGAAAAGCTTTCTGCTTTTCAGCATTGACTACAATGTTAACTTGTAGGTTTTTCATATATGGCCTTTACATTTATGTTGAGGTATATTCCTTCAGTACCCATTCTGTTGAAAGTTTTTTATCATAAATGGATGTTGAATTCTGTCAAAAGTTTTTTCTGCATCTAATGAAATAATCATATGATTTTTATCATTCGTTTTGTTAATGTGGTGTATCACGTTGGTTGATTTGCAGATATAGAACCATCCTTGCATTCCTGTAATAAATCCTATTTGATCATGGTGTATGATCCTTTTAACGTATTGTTGAATTAGGTTTGCTAATATTTTGTTGAGGGTTTTTGCATCTATATTCATCAGGGATACTGGCCTGTAATTTTCTTTTTTTGTAGTCTTTGATTTTGGTATCAGGGTAATGCTGGCCTTGTAGAATGAGTTCAGAAGCACTCCTTCTTCTTCAATTTTTTGGAATAGTTTGAGAAGTATAGGTATTAACTCTTCTTTGTATGTTTGGTAGAATTCACCCGTGAAGTCATCTACTCCCGCATTTTTTCTTGTTGGGAGGTTTTGATTACTGATTCAATTTCATTACTAGGATTGGTCTGTTCATATTTTCTATTTCTTCCTGATTCAGTCTTAGAAGATCACATGTTTCTAGGTACTTACCCATTTCTTCCAGTTTGTCTGATTTGTTGGCATATAATTGTTTATATATGATTATATATGTAGTTTCTAATGATTCTTTGTATTTCTGTGGTATTAGCTGCAACTTTTCCTTTTTCATTTCTGACTTATTAATTTGGGCCCTCTTTTCTTCTTGATGAGTCTGGCTAAAGGGTTTTCAATTTTGTTCATCTTTTCAAAGAACTAGCTCTTAGTCTCACTGATCTTTTCTATCGTTTTTTTAGTCTGTATTTCATTTCTTTCTACTCTGATCTTTTTTACTGCCTTCCTTCTGCTAACTTTGGGCTTTGTTTGTTGTTCCTTTAGGTGTAAAGTTAAATTGTTTATTTGAGGGTCTTTTTCTTTACATTGTTTCTTTAGGTAGGCCTGTATCACTATGAACTTCCTTCTTAGAACTGCTTTTGCTGTGTCCCACAGATTTTGGAAAGTTGTGTTTGCATTTTCATTTATTTCAAGGAATCTTTTCTAATTTCTTCTTTGATTTCTCCATTGATCCATTGGTTGTTTTGTAACATGTTGTTTAGTCTCCATGTGACTGTGTTTTTTCCAGTTTTCTTCTTGTAATTCATTTCTAGTTTCATAGTGTTGGTTGGAAAAGATGTTTGATATGATTTCAGTCTTCTTAAATTCATTGAGACTTATTTTTTGGCCTAACATGTGATCCAACTGGAGAATGTTCCAAGTGCACTTGAAAAGAATGTTTATTCTGCAGTTTTTGGATAAAATGTTCTGTATATATCTATTAAGTTCTTCTGATCTAATGTGTCATTTAAAGCCAATGTTTCCTTATTGATTTTCTGTCTAGATGATCTACCCATTTATGTAAATGGAGTATTAAAGTCCCCTACTATTATTGTATTACTGTCAATTTCTTCCTTCATGTCTGTTAATATTTGCTTTATATTTTTAGATGCTCCTATGTTGGGTGCATAAATATTTGCAAATGTTATCTTGCATTGACCCCTTTATCATTATATAATGCCCTTCTTTTTCTCTTGTTACAGTCTATTTAGTCCAATATGAGTACTGCTATTCCAGTTTTCTTTTTGTTTCCATTTACATGGGATAGCCTTTTCCACCCTTCACTTTCAGTCTATGTGTGTCTTTAGATCTGAAGTGAGTTTCCTGTAGGCAGCATATATATGGGCCTTATTTTTCTATCCATTCAGGCACCATATGTCTTTTTTAAAACTTATTTATTTTTGGCTGCATTGGGTCTTTGCTGCTGCACGCAGGCTTTCTCTAGTTGCAGCAAGCGGGAGCTACTCTTTGTTGCGGTGCATGGGCTTCTCATTGCAGTGGCTTCTCTTGTTGCAGAGCATGGGCTCTAGGCATGCAGGCTTCAGTAGTTTTGGCACATGAGCTCAGCAGTTGTGGCTCGTGGGCTCTAGAGCACAGGCTCAGTAGTTGTGGCGTATGGGCTTAGTTGCTCTGCGGCATGTGGGATCTTCCTGGACCAGGGCTCAAACCCATGTCCCCTGCATTGGCAGTCAGATTCTTAACCACTGCACCACCAGGGAAGTCCCACCATATGTCTTTTGATTGCAGCATTTGGTCCATTCACATTTAAAGTGATTATTGATAAGTATTTACTTAATGACATTTTTTAAATTGTTTTCTGGTGTTTTTGCAGTTCTCTGTTCCTTTCTTCTTCTCTTGGTCTCTTTCCTTGTGGTTTGATAATTTTCTTTAGTGTTATGTTTGGGTTTCTTTCTCTTTATTTTTTCGTATATATTAAAGGTTTTTGGTTTGGGGTTGCCATGAGGTTCATATATATTGACATATATATGAGATATAAACCAGTTTAAGTCTGAATGCATTCTAAAAGCACTACATTTTTATTACCCCATACAAAGTTGTTTTTTTTTTTTTTTTTTTTTTTCGGTATGCGGGCCTCTCACTGTTGTGGCCTCTCCCATTGCGGAGCAACAGGCTCCGGACACGCAGGCTCAGCGGCCATGGCTCACGGACGCAGACGCTCTGTGGCATGTGGGATCTTCCCGGACCAGGGCACGAACCCATGTCCCCTGCATTGCCAGGCGGACTCTCAACCACTGCGCCACCAGGGAAGCCCCACACTAAGTTTTTGATATCACATTTTACTTCTTTTTATTTTGTGGATCCCTTAACTACTTATTGTAATTATAGTTGATTTTACTAATTTTGTCTTTTAACCTTTATACTAGCTTTTTAAGTGTCTGATTCACTGCTTTTTTATATATATATTGGCCTTTACCAGTGAGATTTTTTCTTTCATATTTTTTTTTTTTTATTTCTAGTTGTGGCCTTTTCCTTTCTGCTTAAAGAAGACCCTTTAACATTTCTTGTAAGGCCAGTTTAGTGTTAACAAACTCCTTTAATTTTTACTTGTCTGTGAAACTCTTTACAGCCTCTTCAGTTTGAATGATAACCTAGACAGGTAGAGTATTCTTGGCTGTAATATTGTTGCTTTTCAGCACTTCAAATATATCCTGCCACTCCCTTTTGGCCTGAAAAGTTTCTACTGAAAAATAAACTGATAGTATTACGGGAGTTTCCTTGTATTTGAGTAGTTATTTTTCTCTTACTGCCTTTAAAATTCTCTCATTATCTTCAAATTTGGCATTTTAATTATGATCTGTCTTGGTGTAGATCTCTTTGTGTTCATATTGTTGGAAACACTCTGTGCTTCTTGGACCTAGATACTTGTTTCTTTCTCCAGTTTAGGGAAATTTTTAACCATTATTTCTTCAAATAAGTTTTCTACCCCCTTCTTTCTTTTCTCCCTCTGAGACCCCCTATAATGCAAATGCTAGTATACTTGATGTTACCCCAGAGGTCCCTTAAACTATACTCACTCTTTTAAATTCTTTTTTTCTTGTTTTTCTGATTGGGTGATCTCCACTATTCTGTCTTCCACATCACTGACCCATTCTTCTGTATCATCTAATCTGCTGTTGACTGCCTCTAGTGTTTTTCATTTCAGTTATTGCATCCTTCAGCTCTGACTGATTCTTTCTTATATTTCCTAACTCTTTGTTGAAGATCTCACTGTGTTCCTCCATTCTTCAACCAAGTTCAGTGAACATCTTTATGACTATTACTTTGATCTCTTTATTAGGTAAACTACTTATCTGTTTCATTAGGCTTTTTTTGGGGGGGGGGGTTATTTTGTTCTTTTGTTTGGAAAATATTTCTCTGTCTTCTCATTTTGTTTGACTCTTTGTGACTGCATGTGCCAAGTGGTTTTGGCTGGCCAGCTAGAACTGGAGCAGTGATGGGCCAGGGGGGCTCCAGGGCTCAACACAATAGGGTGGCCCTGGCAGAACAGCTGGAATGGGACAGGGTGTCCCAGTGTGCACCACACTGGGGTTGCTCTCATGGGAGAACTAGAGTTGGTGTAGGTCAGGGGCATGCTGAGGCAGCTTTGACAGGCTGGCTAAAGTTCCTGCCCATGCTATCAAGGTGGAGGGGGAATGCAAAAAAATGGTGCTCTCCAGTGCCTCCAACCCTGAAGAGAGTTCCAGCAATTCCCCACCCATTTGGCAGATGCTTTAGGGTTATTAAATGGATTTCCTTCACAT
This sequence comes from Neophocaena asiaeorientalis asiaeorientalis, assembly GCF_003031525.2. Lineage (NCBI taxonomy): Eukaryota > Metazoa > Chordata > Mammalia > Artiodactyla > Phocoenidae > Neophocaena > Neophocaena asiaeorientalis. The sequence goes on along the minus strand of NW_020173955.1, from coordinate 4,203,735 downwards.
AATCTAGGTGCCTTTTAGACCAGTTTTTTCTCTGTGCTCCAGGGTGGCTGATTCCACATGCAGGCCCTCCTCAGTGATGTCCCTCACTCTGCAGGTTGTCAATACCATGTCTCCATCTCTCCTATCCATCTCTATGTTGTCCCTCTATTGTTTCTTGTGCAGGTCACGTCAATCAGCCCTCAGTTCTTCTTTAAGAGGAATTTCTGTATATATAGGTGAAATTCAGTAGGTCCATGGGAGGAAATGACCTCAGGGTCTTCCCATGCTGCCATCTTGGACCAAATTACCACTTGTAAATAATCCAGAACTCAAAAAAGAAAGCATAAGGAAAATTAGAAAATATCTCTAACTGAATAATAAAGAAAACACAACATAACAAAATTTGTAGTCCTATATCTATTAAAGAAATTAAACTTGGACTTCCCTGATGGTGCAGTGGTTAAGAATCTGCCTGCCAGTGCAGGGGATATGGGTTCAATTCCTCGTCCAGGAAGATACCACATGCCGTGGATGAACTAAGCCTGTGAACCACAACTACTGAGCCTGTGCTCTAGAGCCTACAAGCCACAACTACTGAGCCTGCATACCACAACTACTGAAGCCCACATGCCTAGAGCCCATGCTCTGCAACAAGAGAAGTCACCACAATGAGAAGTCCACACACCACAATGAAGAGTAGCCCCTGATCACTGCAACTAGAGAAAGCCTGTGCACAGCAACAAAGACCCAATGCAGCCAAAAATAAATAAAAATTTTTAAAAGAAGAAATTAAACTCATAATATCATACCTACTAAAAAGGAAACCTCCAGGCTCAGATGGCCTCGCTAATTAATTATGTAAACATTTAAGGAAGAATTAGTGCCAATTTTAAACAAGCACTTTCAGAAATTAGAGAAGGAAACACTTCCCCACTTGTTATATGAAGCTCATATAACTCTTACATCAAAACCTGAAAAAGACATTACAAGAAAATACAAATATCCTTCATGAGCATAAATACAAAAATCTTTAAGCAAATATTAGCCAAAAATTTAGCTTTATATACACATAGAAAGATAAGAAGAGAAGGGAACTTCCTTAATCTGATAAACGGAATCTCCAGAAACCTACTGCTAATGTCATACTTATATCCACTCTTACCACTTCTATTCAGTATTATATTAGAAGTCCTAGCCAGTACAATAAGGCAAGAAAAAAAATACAACACAAGAATATTAGAAAAGAAGTAAAACCATTGTTATCTGTAGACAATATGATTGCATAGGTGGAAAATCCTATGGAACAACAAAAGAATTAGTAGAACTAATACATGAGTTTAGGAAGGTCACAGGATACAAGGCCAATGTACAAAAAACAATTTAATTTCTATTAGTTCTAATGAATAATTGGAAAATAATTTTTAAATTCCATTTACAGTATCAGAAACATTAAATATTGATAGATAAAACTATTTTAAAATGTGTAAGTCACAAAATTTTTGCAGAAAGAAATTAAAGAGATAAATAAATGGAAAGGTACCATGCTCATGAATTGGAAGACAAAATATTGTTAGATGTCCACTCTGTCTAAATGATCTATAGATTCAATGCCATTCCAATAAAAATTTTAGTAGACCTTTTTGAAAAATTCACAAGCTAAGTCTAAAAGTTATATGGGCATAGAATATCCAAAATATTTTAAAAAGAATAACAAATTTGGAGGACTTATACTACATGATTTCAAGCCTTATCAGAAAGTTATAATTTGATATTGATGTAAAAATAGACAAATAGATCAATAGAACATGATAATCTATTAATTAACATATATATATATATATAGTCAATTGATTTCAACTTCTGTTACAAAGGAAAGTCTTTCTAACATATGGTGCTAGATCAGCTTGATATCTGTGTTAAAAACAAAGTGAACCTCAACACCTATCTCACTCTTTACACAACAATTAATTCAAGAAAGATGGATAATAGTCCTAAATGTAAAAATTAGAGCTATATACCTTCTGGAAGAGAACATAGAATATCTTTGCGATCCTGGGATAGGCAAAGATCTTTTAGGATGGTTTCAAAAAGCACTAACCAATACAAAATAAACTCATGTATTAGAATGAGTCTAGGGAGGAATACCCTGTGGTCCAATGGTTAGGACTCCACACTTTCACTGCTGAGGGTGTGGGTTCAAATCCCTGGTCAGAGAACTAAGCTGCAAAGCATGGCCCAAAAAAAATTAGTCTGGGGAAGATTTTATTCTCCAAAAATGGCTACAGCAGTCCCACATGCTCTTCCAAAACTTTGTCACTCCCCTACCAAGAAGCTGAGTTGATTAACCCTTCCCTGAAACCTGGGTGAGCTTGTAGCTGCTCGATTCCTAAAGTAGAAGTGATGATATATGACTTCTGAAACTAGGTCAGAAAAAGAAAACAGCTGCCATCTAACTCTCTCTTTCCTCTCTCTCTTTCTGGAGGTGCTCTCACCCTTGGAACCCAGCCACATGGAGAGGTCATAGTATTTATTCCTGCCAACAGTCCCATCTAAGATCTAAGCTGACAGTATCAATGGCCAGACATGTGAGTAATCAAGCCTTCAGATGACTTCAAGTCCCACTCTTTAAGCCACCTCAGCTGACACCTAAGGGAGCAGAGACAAGCTATCCCTACTGAGTCTTACCAAAATTATAGATTCATGAGCAAAATAAATGCTGTCATTATTTTAAGTAAAAAAAAAAATTGGGGGATAGCTTATTATGTAATAATAGTATCTGGAGCATTCTGAAAATAAGAATAATTCTGTGATCAGAAGACACCATAAAGAAAATAAATAGGCTATCCACAGACTGGGAAAAAATATTTATAATACATATATTCAACAGAGGATGTGTATCCAGCATACATAGAGAATACCTACAAATCAAGCTTTTAAAAAATAACAGCCCTATTTTTTTTAAATAGGCAAAATAAAATCTCACAAAATAAGATATGACAAATTAAACATGAAAAGTTGCTCAACATCATCTTTAAGTGCAAATTAAAACCATGATTTCACACCTACTAGCACAATTAAAATAAAAACCCTAGCAATGCCAAATATTGGAGACAATGTGGAGCAACATTTGGAGCACGTATGAAATAGTACAATCACTTTGCAGACCTGTTTGGCTGTTTCTCATAAAGTTAAATATACATCTATCCTATGGTACAGCATTTCACTACTAGGTATTTACACAAAAGAAATAAAAACACGCTTCAACGAAAAGACTTATACAAGAATGTTAATAGCAGCTTTATTCATAATAGTAAAAAACTGGAAACAGCCCAAATATCCATCTATAGGAGAATAGAAAAATAAATTGTGGCACATCCATATAATGGAATATAAATCAACAGCATAAAGAATGAACAAAAATTTATATGCATGCAACACCATGGATAAATCTTGAAATCATTCTTTTAAGAGCAAAAAGCCAGACACAAAAGAGTACATATTTAATGTTCCAGTTAGATGAAGTTAAAACTAAAGTAAGATGATAAAAATTAGAAAGTGGTTTCCTCTGGGGACAAGGAAATTGACTCTAAAGGGATACAAGAGCAATTTCTGAGATGTTCTATATCTTTTTTGATTACATAGGCATACACAATTGTCGATAATCATTGAACAGAATACTAAAGATCTATGTACTTTACTGAGTATAAATTATATTCAATCAGAAAGAAATGTTTCCCTAAACTCTGTGACACATTGATGCTCAAGCAGCCCTCTGTAAGACCCCCTCTAACAAATGCCTCTTACAAAGAAGAGGAACATTCCCCTGTCCAACTCCCTCCCCCCACTTTACCACAGACCAACAACCTCCAATACAGCAGCATATTGGAGCACAGAGGCACTGAGCAGGACATGGGAAGAGCAGAAAGACATAACAAATATCTAGGGTCCATCAGCAGTTACAAACTTTTTTATACACAATACCTCTTAGAGTGTCCCAGGAGTACTAGTGTTAAGTAAGTAGGAAATTTTGCAGGAGGACCCAAGGTCATGAGTTATACAGGTAGGAATAATGAGCCAGTCAAATGTGTGACTTTATTCATACCCACAGGCTGGTGGGTCAGGTTACACCAGAGACCTGAAAATTCTCACTCACTCCAATGAGACTGCTTGACTTACTGTACTTCCCAAGCCACCACTTTCTCCCACCTAACTTACTATACTACCTCTTCCACCCAACTGATGAGTTCTAAAACTCATTCCTGCCAGGTCTGGCACATATACATACTATTATTTTTCAAATATGTTATTTCCCAAAATGTATGTAGACACTGATTATTCAAATACAAATTCACCTAAAGGTATTACTGAGTTCACCGTATCTTCTCAAACAGTAAATGTCAAAAGTAGAACTCCTATTGAGAGTTAATTATTTTTAATAAATAATTTTGAGGGTTTCTTATACCTGAACAGATACTTAGAGAGACCTGGATTCAAATTCTGGCTTTGCAACTTCCTAGTCATGTGACCCTGGGAAAGTTACTTCATCTCTCTGACTTTCCATTTCTCATCTGAAGAGATAGGGATAATGATAGGGTCATTGGGGGATTAAATAATGATACTGAAATTTTAACACAATGTATGACACATAGTAGGTGCTCAGTAAATATTAGCATTATTCAACAGAAACTGTAAGGTATGCTAAAAAAAAAAAAAAAATGTCCAGGACTTGGAGTCAAAAGACATAATTCTGCTCCCATGTCCCCACTTCTCTCTCTGGTTTGAGCATGTTCCTTTAAATCTCCGAACCTCTAAACCCTTACATGCAAAAAGAGAATGTTGAGTCTAGTTGTATTAGCGATGTCCCACCACCACTGAGCAACTTTTTCTAAGTTGCTGGGAAGAAGATGTCCAAGATGTAAATGTTTATCCCACCATCAACACAATCCAAATTGCAGCAAAGTGCCAATGAACAGCAGGGCTGGGGTAAACATGGCTGCCACTCCCTGCCAGTGGTGAAATGACCCAGGAAAACAGCTGGTAAACAGAGAGCTTGGAGTGTTGAGCTAAGAATGATCTCTTCCCTCAGGACTGGCAAATGAGCTAAATCCAAGCAAAGAGGACCTTATGGATAGGAGAGGAAAAGGTCTTTCCAGTGTGTCTGACTTTTTCCATTCCCATTACTGCCACCTAAGCAGGACGCCTTCAGTGTCCTGCCTTGAGACTGAGAAAGTTTCCTCACCAATCACCCTGCTTCAGGTAATCCTTCCCCATTCTATCCTAAATAGCACAGCCAGAGCTGTCTTTCCAATGCACAGCATCAACATGCTCTCTCATGGTCAAAGTCCTTCAGTGGTGACCATCAACACTGGACTCATGCTCTTCCCCCCCTCAAGAATGAATACTCTCTAAATTCTACTGATCCTTGAAGGTCCAGCTCAATTCCTACTGCTTCCAGGAAGCTTCTCCTCATGGATTCTTGGATGAAGTAGAGAGTACTCACTTATTAGAGAATCTCAAAACTAACTCAAGCACATGCCCATAAATCTTTATTGGTTCCCCCCACTTTTTACTGAATTTTAATAAAAACACCTCAGACTGGCACTCAGTACAGTCCACAACATTAGCCCAACCCAAATTTCCATCCCACTATTCCACCACACATGGGCTATTCTCTAGCCAATCCTGAGAATTCCTGAACTCATGAATTCACATTCTCCCTCCCTGGTATTCCTGCCCTCAAACTGTCAAAATGGGACCCATCCTTGGTTATTTCAAATACTATATTAACTCTGCTGCTTTCCCTGATTTCATCCTCCTTCCAAGCCCCTTAGCACCTTGTTTATTCCCCTGGGACTCAAAATCTTCTTGCATTTCAATTAAAGGTGCACTCTGGGAGCATAAGACCATTAAGGACAGATGCCTCTTTGTGCATTGTGATCCCTGGATTAGCACTGTCCATGCATGTCATGGGACTTAGGAATTATTGGGTGAAGGACACTGGAACGTCTATGTCTTGATAGTTGTACGAGACATGCCAGCATTGAGCGGGAAGTCAGATAAAATGGCACCTAGAGTCCCTTCCAGTTCTAATCTTCCAGGAGCCCTAGAAGGCTCTAGGAGACCCCCTGAGCTCTGCTTTTTCTGAATTCCTTTGGCCACCAGTCACTCAATTCAGCATGTGATTGACTGGTTTTGGTGTTGTCGTTTACACCTAATTTTTTGCAAAGATAATACATTCACATAGTCCAAAATATTTTTTATAATCAAAAGGACAACATCTTACCCCCCCACACTCCTGTCAGGTGACTGCTTATTTAAGCACTTTTATTAGCTTTTTGTATCCTTCCAGATTTTCTTTATGCAAATGTAAATATATGTTCTTCTATTTTATAACACAAACAGGAGCTTGCATTTAGCTGTTTTTGCAATTAATTTGGGAGTTAAATTTGCCTTGCCAGCTGCAGTGAAACTGCCGTGTGAGGTATATACCTTAAAGCTCCTCCATGCTGTACTATGACTAGTTCAAGGCTGGGCACACACAAATGTTTAAATAAGTGCTTCTTGGTTGGCTGCCCTTCCACAACTTTCTCTGCCCTGCCTGGAGTTGAGAGCACGTGCCCCACCTACAACTCCAACGTGTGAAGAGAGGCCCTGCATTCTCACTTCCTCTGACACATTTTTAGAGAATGGTCTGAGCCTCAGGGGGGTCAGTGCAAGTTTTATTCTGTGGTATGCCAAGCCTCCTTCCACCTTGCAATTTGGTGGAAGAGAAAGCACAATTGCCTGGGAGTCAGGAGACTTGGAGTCAGCTGCAACTGTATCCCCAAGTGGCTGCACAACTCTGGACAAGTCATCTGTCCTCTCCAGGCCTCACTCTTCGAAGAGGCTTCCAGCATCAGGGCAGTCCTTGGCCAGGGTCTTCCAGCCTTGGCTCTGCAGATGTCATGTGCTGTGGGCATAAGGGCATGTTTGCACCCAGGAGTTCATGGGAGGCACCTGGGGCATTTCCCCTGGACCTGTGTCTGCTGATTCTGGCCATGATGACACAGCCCTTGCTGCAGTCACAAGACAGTGAGTGAGCATCTCAGGGAAACAGTTTCCTCCCCAGGACCACAGGCAGCTGTATACCCAAAGACTGAACTTTCCCTGATAAGTCAAGAATGGCCTAAGCAAGGGTTCCACAGTTGTCCACATATGGACCCCAAGAAGCCTACGGGCACGTCTGAGGAGGCCAAGCTACCCATCCATGGAGCCTTCAAGGCCAGCACCCTTCTTACCCGCAACCTCCGAGCAGGTGGCACTAGAATGGGGAACTGTGTGGTTCCCGAGAGCCTGGCTGGGGAATTCCTCTCGATTTCTCTCTGCTCCACTGCTCTCCCCACCTGCCTCCATCTGCCTTTAGGGACAGGAGAGAGCTGACTTGGAAGGGACCTCCAAAGCCATCTGGTCCACCCTCTCAGTCTACAGATTCAGAAACTGAGTCTAGAGAGAGGAACTCACTCACCCAGGGCAAACAGCTGCCTGAGGGGGAACAGTCATCAATGATAAGCCACCCAACCTGTCTCAGGAAAGCCAGCAGGGGCTCTCTCCTTCCGGAGGCCTTGTCCACATGTCCGCAGTGAGGCAGGTGCCACACCAAGGCTCTCCTCTCAGGGAACAGGGTGAGAAAGTGTCTCAGAGGATGCAGCCAGACAGATACTCCCCATGGTTTCCTGTTCTGGCGGGAACCCCGGTTGGTTGATTTGGTTCTCTGCACCAGTGGCGAAGGCCAACTACCTGCCTGCCTGCCTCTGGGGGCACAATGTTGGTTATAAACTTATCATGACTGTCATGAGCAGAACAGGAAGGAGGAGAGTGAAGTGGCAGTGTCTTCTTCAGCTGACCAGCATTCAGACTGAAATTGGGACTCAGGCCTCAACTCAGACCAAAAAGCTATCCCTAGGAGCCCTGTTCCCTACAGGGCTAGAGATCCTCAGGGCTTCTGGAATCTCCTCCTTCTACTGAGTTATACCCACTTCTCTCTGCCTGTCTAAAATCCTCTCTCTCCTTTGAAAAGCAGCTCAGGGCTGCCTCTTCCTTGAAGCCTTCCCTGACTCTTCTCCCCCATCCCAACCCCCCACCCCCT
>NW_020173955.1:4183018-4195506 GCF_003031525.2 Neophocaena asiaeorientalis asiaeorientalis | reverse complement strand
AAGGTCTCCATCCTCTGAACTGAGCACCCATGACGTGTCCTGGGCTGCTCTTTAGAATGCACATACATCTGCAATCATCTGACCAAAGACTCTGAGTGTCCTCCACAGCCCCTATCCCAGCAGAACACATAAAAAAGTGCACCATAGTGACTTGCTGGTCAACTGATTCCAGTTCCTCCCACTGAAGGAAAGGGAAACCAACATGTGTGTCCCACACCAGCACCCCAGGAGGTTCTGCCGAGAGGAGTTCATGGCAAGTTGCCTCCAAGGTGCGACGACCAGAAGTCAACCGGTTTTGGCAGGCTCCACACTAACTCACAGGCCAGCTGCAGTGTGGCAGAGCAGGACCGGTAAGTCCCACCTTCCAGCCTCCTTCCAGACATTGCAACACGCGCACACACACACACACACGCGCGCGCAATGTCCTTGCATTTTGCCTCCTTTGCTACCCCTCAAGTCTCTTTTCACCCAATTCCTCCTGTGGATAAGTTAAGACTGGTGTGGTCAGGGGGCTCATAGGGACTTGCCTATAAGTCACACCCCGGTCTCTGTGCATTACCCACCACCCAGGACTCCTTCCAGCTCTAGGAAAAGCCAGTGAGAGCAGTTCTCCATACTTGCTCTGACAGGGCTCAGACAAGTAAAATCAGAAATGGAGAAATGGCAGTAGTAAAAGCAAACACCACCGCAGAGCTGGACCTCACGCAGGTCCCTGCCGACATTTAGAAGGACCCTATGATTTCCAGACTGCTCCAGGCAGTCATAATCTGGGGAAGACCTTAATGCTTGATTTCTCTTTTCCTGCGATTTGTAGCTTGTGGCACTCAAAATCCTTGAGTCCCAAACAGTGTTCTTCCCCTTTAGGCAAAGTTTCTGGGCCTAAAAAACTTTGGCTCTCTCCAGCCCGGCCCCGCCTGGCCCCAGCCTAAGGCTGAAGAAACCTCCTCAGCGAAAGCTAAGGGTGTCATGGTGACATTAATTCAGCCACATTCCACATGTATAATATTCCTGAGTAGTAGTTAAGCCTGTAAATCCATTATTTATGATGCAGAATTGCCCATGCAATGCAATGCAGGTATGTTAGTATTGCTGTGAGAAACTTAACTTTTCAACGTCCTTGTTTTGAGAGGTACAAATTTTACAACTTCAGCAATGCGTCACCAAACACTGCTTACATAGCTACTTCCATACCTGGTTCAAAGTGGCTGCTTATATTCAAATATAGAATTTCCCCTACCTGAATATACCGAACAAATTAAAAATGGTTCATGATTTGCATCCAAGTTCTGGGTTTCTTACCATTGCCCTCGTTTCCTTTGTAGCATTGAAATCAGACCTTAACTGTGCTTGTGAAACAAAAACACGGAGGCCATTTCCATTGCAGAACAGAAAGTCATAGACAAGCACCTGCATGTCTTTCTTTGTTGGTTGGGGGTGGGGTGAGGAGGGAGAAGGAAGAGGGACACTTCCATCTCCACCTCTCAACTTCAAGCCAGAGACTGGGGGTTCAACCTCTGTGTCTCCAGGGCACCCACACACCTTTTCTGGGCTGTGATTGTCTGCTCTTGAAAACAGCTTATACCACCAGTATGCTTTAGCACTGACAGAAGAGAAGAGCTAATCAAAGTGACTAAGGCAAATATACCAGATTATCACAAGCCCTAGTCCCTTTCTGACTTGCAGCTGATCTGGAAACATACTTCATTACCTTCCAGTGCCATGTTCCATGGAGGTGAGAATTTTAAGTTCAAACCTCTTCCAGGTCATTATGAAGATTCATGTGTCAAGGCAGAAGAATAGAATATGTTTTAGCAATTTATTAGTTTTAATTTTAAAACATTTAGACATGGGACAGGTAGGCTTCTGTTTTTACTCTAATCCTGCTCTTTTCTTGGCAATAGGCTGGCTTGCCATTTTCCAACACACACCCTTCGCTTCAGTCGGAACCACAATCCCACCGACACACCGCCTCATCCTTAAACTACACCAGCTCCTCCCCCAGCGCTGTTCTTCTCCAACTCTCACCAGGACTGCTACCCACCCCATCCCTTCCAAATCCTTCCAAGCTTCCTGAAGCCCATCTGAAGCCTCTGCTGAAACCTTCTGTCACTCACAGACCTCCCTTCTCCCTGCACCCCGGTAGTGCTCCCAGCTATACCACCAGACTTGCCCTATGTAAAGTCTATCTGAATCACCTGATGACTTGTACAGCTTGTCTCTCTTCCCTTGTAGACCTCCAGGAGGGCCCTAATCTTACGTGCTTCTGCATTGCAAACAATCCCTAACAGAATGTTGAATTGAAAGTTGACAATAAATACTTGCTCTTTTTTGGGAGGAAAAGTTGGCAGATGTAATCAAAATTTTAAATGTTCTTGGACTCTAACCTAGCATCCTGACTTCCAGGCATCTAACCCGTAGAAATACTTGGAAAAGAGCTTACAGGACCCTGCCCATAGTAAGCATACTATTCAGAATTAATGGTAGCTAGCTGTTGTTGCTGCTACTGTTGTTAGAATGCTCCCTGCAATATTGTTTATAATAGCAAAACTCTGGAAAGCAAACAAATGGCCAGCAATAAGAGAATCATTAAATAACTGGTGGTACATCAGTTAGATTCTATGCAGATTTTTAAAAGAATGATTTTATTTTTTTAAGAACTAAATATATAATTTTGTGTATGTATATTATACACATTCAGGGAGGCAGCATAAACTCATAATTAAGAGCATAAATTCAGGACTCAGACTGCTTGAGTATCAATCCTGGCTTCATCTCCTACTACCTATGTGAACTTAAGCAAATTATTTAACTTCTCTGTGCCTCAGTTTCCTTAACTGTCAAATGAAGAAAATAATAATACCTGCCTCATAGGACTAATGTATGGACTGAATGAGTTCCTATGGGTAAAGCACTTAGAAAAGTATCTGGCACATATTAAAAGTTAGTTGTCATCAGTATTATTATCTGCAAAAAAGACAAAAGATAAATACCAAACTGTTAACAGTGGTTTCCTCTGGAGAGAGATACTGGAGAAAAGGAAATGTTCTGGTTTTGGGGTTTTTTTTTTAACCACAAGCAGGTATAACTTACATAATATAAAGATGCAACCTACTTGCTAATAGGTTGCAGGTTTGACTCATAAGGACAACTGCTACCTGAGATGCAGTGTGAGATGTCAGGATACAGGACCACAAGCCACGGCTTCCTCATTTCTAAATCCTGATTCTAACTCCAACCCACAGCCAGAAAATAAAAAATAAAAGATGTTATCACCAGCTGCTGCCCCACACACACACTCTGCAACCCCACAACGTGCTAAAAAATTGAGAACATCTGTTTGGGGGGAAAAAGAACCAATTACTATTTTGAACGGGAAGAAAGGGAACAAGTAAATTTGGCAACCAACATATTTTCACTCATACGTTTTGAATGCCAAGGTAGGATCTAGTGCTGCTTTAATAATCATCTTCCTGTGGTAAAAGGTGACTCTAAGTACTACCTAGGACCACACCCTCCATGTCGCAAAACCCTCCTCTCTTCCTAGACACCTTCCCAGCCACCCCCAGTCTGCAGCATCGTCTACCTCGCGCCACGTGGAGCCATGCTTTGGCCCCTGCCTCTAGGAAACTCTGGCTCTGGTGACCCACGTTGTGATATGACACATGCGCCACCCAAGGCCCAAGAACACTGAGAACAGAAGCCCTCTACCTTGGGCTTCATTCCTCTCCACCACTTCCCAGCACATCCCCTCCTACCAGCCACAGCACAAATCTAAACTCCTTGACCCCACCTCAAGGCCTCGCCCAGCCTAGCCCCGGGGCTGTTTCAGCCCTGTCTCCGGCAATTCCACGATCCCCTCTCTTTCTGGGGGTGCAGTCAAGCTGGCCAAGTCCCTGCCCTCCAGCTTGACCTTTTGCTTTGCACTTCTTTCTTCTGTGGAGGCTGCTCCTCTCATATTCACCATCTTTGTGCTACTGTCAGCATCTCCTCCCTTGCTCTTTATGTAACCACTTCCCACTACCCTTCAGACCAACTTAACAACATCCCGCATCCTGGCGCCTGACCAGTGCATAACCATCTCTCTGCCCTCTCCACTCTGCACACTCATCTTGCGCTCAGCAAATAACCCAAATCACACAGGCTACCCTCTGAATGGGTAGAGCCTGTCTCCATAACCAGACTGCAAATTCCTGGAAGACAGGACACCTGCCAAGCTTCTTTTCCTTTCTCATATTGGGCATGGGAAGAGCAGGGTAGAGGGAAGGCTGGGAATTGGAAGAAAGGGAGGTGGAACTCTTCCCCCAAAAAGCTGAAGTGGAGTTTCATTTAGTAGCGAAATCTCCATTGACAGCTTGCTAACTTCTCGTGGCAACCTTTTCTTATTTGTCTTTTTGTTCACTTAGAAAGCTAGGAAAGAAAAAAAATTGTTAAAAATTAAATCCAAAACTTTCAGCTCTGATAAGATGAATTTTCTCAAACGCCAATAATTCCACATGGCTTGTCTAAAATTAGAGAGAGAGAGAAGTGACCAGGATTTTTAATGGATTGGCTTCCATAGTAGATGCAAGATAGTCAAGTTTTATTTAAATGACTTTCTTAGGAAATTGGAGCAGCAGGCAATGCATCAGATGCCAGAAGTCCATTTAAATATTATACTAAGGGAAGGGAATTCATTTGGTCAAGCTGCTAAAATGAACAGGCAGGGACAGAAATGCCCTGGAGAAGTGCTGGGTGTTTCATCTTGAATCCATTTGTAAAATAAACACATTTATTTACCAAGTTTAGCACTTTGACTATTTCCTGGAATCAGTATTTGCACAAATCTATGCTGAGATGGCCAACTGGAATTAAAAAGTGACCAAGACTACAAAATTAATTTGACACTCCTCAATTTTCTTGTTTAAAAACACAAGACAAAATCCTAATCAAATTGGAAGTTTATACAGTTATTTCAGTCTACAGCTTGGAAATTGCCACAGCACACTGGCAAACGGCCGCCCTTAGCGCCTCCAGCCCCAATGTGCTTGTGATGATGGTCCAAGCTACAGCTGTTTATGAGCTTAAAATGCAAACATACTAACTCCTTTCTTCTGTAGGAAGAACTTGCATTCCCACTGACACCTACCGCTGCCTTACAGATGGGCCTAGCCCTGAGATTTCAAACATACTATAGGAAACACACTGACACACACACACCCTGCCCAGACACTTAAAATTACTTTTCCAGTAGGATCCCAGGAAAAGGTTCTGTTTAGCTACCACCTGCACATGGCCAGGTTATGACTGGTTTGACAACCTATAGCCTCTCCGGTTCTGCAGGGGTCCTTAGGGTAACTCTGCCCTCTGCCAAGTTAATGACTCCTTTTGGACTTTGGATCGGGTGTTTGGTATCCTAAGTTTCCTGTATCCAGCAGAGGCAGGAAGACCACACAGTATCAGACTTAACATCCCACAAGATGAGGTGTGGTACAGCAGACCTACTCTACTGTGCTGGCAACTGGGGCTGGAGGGTGAGGTTGTTGTTTACTGGCTCAGTAGCTCACCAGCCAGTTTCATTACTGCACTCCTCCCCTCCTTGCCCCTGAGTAACGGAACTCCTGCAGGGAGGCCTGGCTCTTCCCCGTAGCTCTCAAAGATTTCAGAAGCCCCTTCTTCCCTGGCAAACTTTTTCAGCAATAGCCTGCCCTGCTCTCCCCATATTGTCAACAGTTCATAGCTGAAGCCTCAGCGGAATATCCCATCCAATTTCCCATAAAATGGGACATGAAAATAAACACACATACTGTATGTTGGTTTACATTTCCTGCACAGACCCAGCAGGGGCAACAGGAAAGACATTAAGGAAACTATTTCTAAAGCAATGGGCTACATTTTAGCAAGAATACTCTCACTGACCCTAAAAAGGAAGCCATTAAGATGGCTAAAATCCCATATAATTCTTCAAAAACGTTCTTGAACATTCCCATTTTAATTTCCAAAGTCAATATGGCTTGCTAGTGCCCCATGCTCTATGACAACAATTCATATTGATGGGGAGGGAAGTATGAACATTTTTCTATTGAATGGAAAACTTGGTTATTTTTAAGGACATTATTCCAAGAGAGAAAAAGGTCTTAAGTCCATAGCACCTGACAGAATATTGTTTTGTACCTAGAAGGCTGGTTTCTCTTGACATCTCTGCCCTTATTAAAAAAGCGTATCACAGTTGTCACCTTTATATTTTCAGTCACGCGATTTCAAACCCCAAAACAGAATGTTGCCATTTATTTTTCTTCTGAAGAAAAGGAACCCTGCTTGCATGCACGCTCAATGCCCCAAATCCAAGAGAACATTCCCGTCGCACCTCTCTAGTTCAGAGCGCGTGGCAAGCCTGAGTTAGTGAGATGTCTGAACTAGAGAACAGAGAAGGCTATTCTATTGCTGTCAGGTGAACTCACTAGTAATAATCACTTGCCATTAGCACATTAAAATTGTATGTAAATGGTGTACTGAAGTGCTAGAAAACAGTTTGTTCTCAGGCAGATAAACGGTCTCTCCTGTAGTCTTGTTCACATTGCTAATCTGGTCAGCAAAGCCTTTCCTCGTGGATCATGTAAGCATTAGCACCAGGTGCCCTGCCAGGGAAGCACCACACAATCCAAAGCCGCCTTGAGAAAACAATGCATTTTCCACCACAACGGAGCCATTTTACCACACCTAAGAGCCTGAAAAATAAACAAAAAATAAAGGTGTGTGTCATATCACCGCCTCTCTCCGCAGGGGCCTTCTTATGGTGGGGGACAAAATGGCAGCCCCACACTCCAGCCATCAGGAGAAACCTGACAGCTCCTTCCATTAAACTTTCCTCCATATCCTGCTCCTCACTAGCCGGCCTTGGTGCCCTAATTCTTCCCCTTCTCCCACTCCCAAGCTTCTCCCTGTGAGGAGAGAAGGGTGAAGACGTGTGGAGTGTCTGGGCCCGGTGCTTTCTCCGGTCTCATCTACTCATACTCCTCTCTTAGTATTCCTGTGCCACTGAACCTGGGATTATTACTTTTGTGGGTTGGCGAAGGTGGGCGTCTTAGATCAATGCTAGCCTTAAAGAGCAATGTCCTCCTCACTGGCTCTTCCTTGAAGACCTGCACTTTTTCTCATCTCAAGAGGCAAAATTGAAAGACTCAGCTCAGGGTGTGGGGCTACAGGACTAAAGGGATCACTAGACTGCTTTGGAGCCAGGCCCTCAGCCAGAAGGGCTAAAGGAGCCCTGTGACCCATGCTAGTGCAGATTTCAGCAGGAACAGAAGTTTCACACTAGGGCATGGGACCAAAGCCATGATGAAATCAATAGGATGCCTTTGCCAAGAGTGCCCACTCTGCATATCTCCCTTAAGCCTGATCTAAGAGTTGACGTTTAGGACCTGGTTAAATAGCTTTCCAACTCATCACAACTGACTGAACGAGCAGATAAATGGAAATTTGGAACATAAGAAGCTGAGATAATCCACACACAAATGTCATGTCCCCAGATGACTGTGGGTTGAATATATGCACAGCAAGACATTTTCATAAACCAAGAAGAGATTAAATTGCCCAAAGTCTTTCACCCTTCTTACACTTGCCTATAACACAGCTGCTAATATCTAGCACCATTATTAGGGGTTATTGAATTGATGTTATATATACAATAAGATTCACGCTCCAAAGATATTAAGATCCACTGTCAGACAAATCAGTCTTTCTCAGCTCTGATAAGAAGCCCAGTTGGGTGACTGGCTCAAGGGTCATGCAACTTCCAACCCCTCATACCGAGAACAGTGAAATCACACTTCTGGGGGCCCAACATAGAGGATAACATAGAGAATCTAAAGCAGAAGTTTGAAGTTTCCTTATTTTAAAATTAATGCAAATTTGGTATTCAACTTTATAATGTAATAATAATCTTTCCATTAATTAACAATTCCTCAAAAATCCTTCAATAAAATAAATGCTCTGGGGAAATTGCCACGTTTATCCTAGAGCCCCAAGGTTTGGCCAGCATACCACCACCTCACCCCACATACCCCAGCTTGAAAAGAAAAGCAACGAGGGAACCAAAGCAGAATTCTGAATCTTGGAAAGAGAAGTGAAAACAATGCTTACCAAAGTAGGGGGAGACTGATTATATTTTTTCCATAACCATTTTCCATAGCCACTGCTAGAAAATGATTAAAGTATTATGCTGGCTTGTCATGAGGTTTCACACTGAACTGTGTTCATTGAGAAGTTTTCTCCCCAAGGGACCATCAGGACTTGGCTTAGGAACAGCCTCTGAGAACACCTTGAGAACTTCATACATATAAGCCAAACTCCTTAATCCCTTAATACACCTAAATTCTGATGAAGTCACTGAAGGTGTCAGAGCAAGACGCAAAATCCTCGAGAGACTATCATCAATTTAGCATTTCCAGTTCAGGTGGAGACATTAATTCCACTTATCAAAGAGAAGTACAGAAAGGCATTCATTATGAAAAGCAGAAACCCAAAATGAAGAATATTGTGGGTTGGTCTCAGCTGGGTTTCCCTGAATTTATTACCTTGGAAAGTTCAACACAGATCTAAGTCTTCCACCCGAGACGGTAGCTAGTGGGAAGCAGCATCTGGGAGCAAATCACCAGGATCATGGTGGCCTCCTCACTGGGTACCAGCTGTGCAAACCCCTCAACGTGAAGGAAGAAAGAAGAAGCAGCTGGGGAAGAAGGTTAAGGAAATTGTGTGTTTAAAGGCAAGACCATTTTAAATTTTAATATTATTCCTATATAATTTGATACATGATCGGATGAGATCGGGAGGAAAAGATTCAGACATACGGGAGAAAGAGGAAGTAAGGAGATCAGGGTGAAGGAGTAGGGAATAGTAGGAATGATACAAAGGCCAGAAGACAGAGAACAGAAAACAAAAGAGGCCAGATGGTGGGAATGGAGAAGAACAGCCACCAAAATCCTGTCCTCTGGAGGCATGCTTGTGCCATTTGGAGGAATAACTTTAATTTGTTTTGTCTTTTTCTTACAGTTTCAGAACATCGGTGGCTTAGACAGACAAACTTCTCATTTGCAAGGAGGAAAAGAGATCTCGCCTTCAACTCAACATAACTTAAATTTGGCTCTGACTTTAAAAGTTAACCAGTTTTGGAAAAAAAATTAACCTAAGCCTGAAGCTTCAGAAAATGGACCTTAAATTTTACCTGTAGTTAAATCCACCTTCTTGCAATGAAACAGTAATTAATATATTTCCATCTTCCTTCATGATTAAATTCAGGAGAAGAGTCTACAAAAGCATGATTATACCCAGGGAAAGTTACAGTCAATGGATTTACTGACTAGAATTAGGGGCACTGTTTTCTCTATTTCACCCCAAAGTCAGACATCAAAGTAATCTCTCCCTCTCTCTCTCTCTCTCTCTCTCTCTCTCTCTCTCTCTCTCTCCCTCCCTCCCTCTCTCTCTCTCACACACACACACACACACACACACACGCACACGAGCATGTATACACTCCACCTCACTCTCCCTCACTCTGAATGTATTCCTGCTGATAAGAGAATCCCAAAGTCTCGTTCCCATGCTCCACCGTCTTTTTTCCTTATAAGCTTAGAGTCATGTATGCGGCATATCAATTCAGTTCTCACTTGTCAGGTCAAGAACAGGGCCAATACACTGGCTTAATTTAAAGAGTTTCTGAGTTGTTAGAATTTCAGGATTCAAACAAAAATGAAATTTGACTTAGAGGGGTTTTTTCCCGTCCACTTCCTGGTGAAGATACAACAAAATAGCCAAATGGTAGTTAGACGATGGAGAACAGGTGCAAAGGGCTGGAAAATGCTCTGCTCTTGAATAACTGAAAGCAGACTAGAGATCCTTCTGTTCTATGAACTCTCCACAACCGGAGAGAGTAGGTTCCCTGAAAAGGTCTGAGCACTGGTCAGGGAATTCCAAATTACAAGGGGGAGAAATCACTTGAATGAAGAGTTCAACAAGAGATTCCCATCTATTTAAATTGTAAAGACACCAAAACATGAAAATCTGCCTGCCAGTCCTGCTCTCTCTCTTTCGCTTGAGCCAACTACATGCATGTGCTTGGATGCAGAAAATAAAAATGGCCCTGCAGTCCCTTGAAAAACTTTCCTTAATCTTGATGTTACTTTAAAGCCATCATAAATCACACAACCTGCCAATCTTGCCATGTTCTATAAACCGTGGCGAGAGGTAGAGTATTTCTGGCCCAACGATCTCCCAGTAACAAATGCCAGTTCTAATGCTGCAGCATTTCCTCAATACCACTCGACCTCTTAAACAAGGCTCTACAAGTATATTAACTGTCATATTCTCAATTTTTTTTTACAATGGGAAGTGATACCCTCTTATGACTAGCTCGATGGAGCCAAGGGCAGCGGCTGTCTGGGGACTGATGAAAACACCCAATTGTGGTGGGCAAGGCTTTCCACCCACCAATCATTGTCCCTAACATACCTATGGGTTCCCTGATCCCTACAAGATCCCCCAAGGTCACACCCCACTGGTTCATCAGTTCCAGCCTGCCCCTGTAACTCACTGTCATCCAAATGGGTGCCAAAATCAACCTCCACAGGGCCACACTCTGCATGGCCTCCAGGATCAATCGAAAAGGCTGAACCCAGGCAAGCCCATGGCCTGGCTTGCCTTCAGGAAATTCCGGGCTGTCTGCAGCAGCTGTGGTTTGAGTAGTACAACAAATTCACTTACTGAATGACAACAGCTTTATTGGCAAGCCAATTCAATTAAAGCCCCTGCATCCAACAAAGTCTCCGGCAGCCCTCTCTGCATAAAGAACATGGAATCATGCCTACATTTCCCTGAGTGCCCTCAGCCCTAGCTGTCCCTCTACATGAGAGGGAGAGGGATGAATGAATTAGATGCGGATGATGGTAATTAATGGCTGGCTGTCAGAGAGTCATTTTGGAGGCTCGGCCCGTTGAAGGCTCCGTATTAAAGACCAAATCCCAGCACAAACTGACCAGGACAGGCTAGAACTCGCTTTCTAAATAGTAAGAGTGTCACAGGCACCTGCAGCAAGAAGGGAGGGGGAAGCAGGGTAAGGTAAAGGAGGGTTGGAGGGGAAATAGAGAAGCAAAACATCAGGCTGCTTACATTGATCAATGCTTCTTACACTATTGATATATAAATAATATGTTCATTTTTCATTCTTACAAAATATGTCCTTTAGGCTACCATTATGGTGAACTTACTTCAGAGTTCTGACATGAGCTTATTAGGAGGGGGAAAGGGAGGGCTGACTGTAGAGCTACAAACAAAACACATTTTCTTATAAAATACATATAACAGATCATTTTTGCCTTCAGTAACAAAGATAAAATAAGAGTTTTTCAGATCCCTGGCACAGTCTTGCCAACCAGTCCTTTGGCACTCAAAGAGAACGTGGGGGGAAGAATATCAGAGGGGGCAGGAAGGGAAAGAAAACAATTAACAAATCAGCTCCAACTGGCTCATTTATATGGAGATAGCTCTCACTTTGCCTTTAGCCAATGCCACCAACAGAGCCAAGTCAGGTTAACTACCTAGCAGGAGATAACTTGGGTCAATTGGGCTTAATTATTCTTGATAGTAACAGGTTACCATATGCACTGTTTGGAGCATAAACAAAAGCCAGATATCGAGGGGCTAAAATGATCCTTCTCCAACAATTGGAGTCGTGTGAAAAGCCAGACTCCTGGTTCATTTCACCTGTCTAAAGTCCTATTCTTAGAGGTCTCAGGGCCTGAGTTGCCACCCATGAAATGTAAGAAATTCCATGACTATACTGGAATGAGTCTTTTGTCTCACTCCCAGAAAGAGAAGAGAGTTCCAGGTGGGAAATTTCATTTAGGGAGTTTGTTTCTCTGCTCACAGAATGTTTGCCCAGAACCTGACTTCAAAATTCCAAGCTTGGAGAAAATGTCACCTCCACCAGGAAGCCTCCCCAGATTCTCTCAATAATAAAATACTTCCTCTGCTACACTCCTAGAGAACCCTGAATGTCCTCTATCATGGTCTTTAATTCAATCTTCTCTACAACACAGTTTGTTATCCCCTTGTCTTCCTTCCCCAAAAGACAAGGATTTTCTGAGGGCTGAGCTCTGGGCTTTGTATATAACTGGCACTCAATAAATCTAAGTGGAGTTGAATTAAATGGCCCTTAGGAAATGGATACAACTTGGCAAAGCCTCAGTCTTAAAGAATTATGTGGGACCTTGTGATGACCCTACAGGCATCAAGATTTCACTGCTGTTTTCCTCACTATAGCCACCAAATTGGTTGCCCACTTTAATTAGAACAGAGGCCAGATGTCTGGCCAGCTCTGCTAGAACCGGAAGAGCTAGCAAGCTGGTGGAGTTTCCCAGCTGGGGGCTCGAGAGGCTGGCTTCGTGTGGTTGGGTCACCTTCCCTTGCATACTTCCTTCCCTCTTACTTGACTCCCCTTCCCCCCCCCACCACCCCAT